>NC_056746.1:21827641-21835141 GCF_019279795.1 Protopterus annectens
CCATCCTTGACCACCCAAGTTCAGATACAGTTCAGGTGGTTTCTGCAATGACAACGAAGGGCGTTTCCTTATTATCACTTCAAGTTATGGTATTGGCATGTATACCCCATGCAATCCACCCAAATGTCATTTTTTGTCTTATCACAAACAGCTTCTTCATTTCTTTAATCTTAACCTGAGTTTGCAGCATACAAATAAAACACGATTTAAGCATTGCCACTCTGTTTCCTGCTTGTACCTGCTTCTGCAGTTTCTGTGTATATGTTTTTGTTTCAAATCTCACTTTATTTCCAAATGGTGTTTGTAACATCATCTTTAGCTACATATTATTAGATTTTAGTTTAACTGAATAGTAGAAATATTCTTCAATAAGATATTTACAGCCACAAGAAAGCAAACTAATGATGTTACTAAATGCATTTGCAATAATCTAACTACAAAGCCAGTAAAAGGTCTGAAGCTTATGTCTACATATAAATCTTTTTAAGTGTGAGCTGCTAGTCCTAGGTAACCAGCTTTAGACTTCACTACAAGGTATGCACTGGAGCTACATTCTTGAAGCTAAATAGAGCAATTAGATAAGCAACTCAGTTATGTGCCCTTCAGTAATCGTTGGTGAATCTTGTAATGCAAACATTTTAACTTCATTGAGGGTGTCCGTGTAAGCAGGCAAAGGAGAGCACCTAACCCAAAGCTTAGGAACCCTTTGCTACTATTATCCTTTGTAGATGTCAGAGTTGAAAGAACTTCGTTATACATTGTAGGTCCACTTCAAAACTGAGTAAGGGCCATCAATCTATTGTAAAGAGTGATTATGTACCAACATTTGTTGTGGTTTCAACCCCATGCCAAATCCTTAGCAAAAGAACAAGTGCTGCTTTTCCCACTAGACTAGGAATTCCCCAAGGAAGTTTTACTGATTAAGGCACCCCATTCATGCCCAGAGTAATGCAAACAGATGGATTAGTTGAGTGATTTAATAAAACTCTGCTGTCTCTGTTATGAAAGGTTACAGAAGGGTATGGGATAAACTAGAGCTAAATAATCCCATATTTTCTCTTTGCTGTAAGAAAACTTCCAACCTCAGCTAGATTCATATGATTTGAACTGCTGTATAGCAGACATCTCCATTGCTTGCTAGGGAGATCAAGAGAAACCTGGGAGTTGGAAATAACTCCCTTTAAAAGTGTGATAGAACTTCTGTGGACTTGCAAAATAGGTTAAGAACTATAATGCCTATGGTAAAAAACTCTATGGTGTGTGAGAGAGTGAGAGAGAGAGAGAAAAAAACAGGAGGCACAACATATAACAAAAATGATTGTCTCGGAGAATTCAAACCAAACGATGGCATATACTTTTGTCCATACCAAGTGCTGAAAAGTAGTGCAAAGCAGTGAGAGCCTTTGGAAATTGTTAACAATGTGAGTGAAGTAAATAACTAGGTAATAAAACTGGGAAAATGGAAACCAGAGGAGATATGCCACCTTACTGTTCTGAAATCATGGAGAGAAATGAATGTGTCTGTAGAAAGTATGTTCTCAGAAGATCTTTACATTTCTCCTGCATGTCCTGAAGTCAAAATAGGAAAGACAATATCAATATCGTAGACATAAGAAGAAAAAAAATTGTACTCAAGAATAAAGACATATTTTCAGAGTTGCCTTGTCAGACCAACTTAATCCAGTGCAACTCAGAAACTGTGCCTGATGACAAATTAAATTTGAAATCATACAGAATAACAGAGTTACAATGCTAAGTTATTAGAGAAGAGGTAAGGAAACTGCTTGAGTACCGCAGTGGTGTAGCAGTTAACATGGTCGCCTCACAGCAAGGGGTTCTCTGCTTCAGTTCTTGGCTGAGGTGCCTTCTATGTGGAGTCTGCATGTCCTCCCTGTGTTCATGTGGGTTCCCTCTGGGTGCTCCATTTTTTTTCCACAGTCTAAAGACATGCAGTAGATGGATCTGACACTCTAAATTTGCCCTAGGTGTGAGTGTGTGCATGCGTTTGTGTGTGGTGCACCATCTGAGGAGGGTTGGGCCTTGGACTAGCAACCTGAGCCTGTAAAACCTGTAACTGCTACAGAAACAGCAAGCACTGAAAAGTTCTTGTTGCCCAGTGTACCACATGGTACATAAATAAGGGAGAGAAAGAAAGTGCTTAATCTTTGGGTCATAGAAGAATCCCAAAGTGAGTGGAATAGTTCCATTGTATTAGGCCTTAATCTTGATAGGTGTATAAGGTTTTGTAATCACTTTATCAAATTAAATAGCCTATCTAAATATGATTCATATCCTATGTCACATGTGGATGAACTGGTTTAGAAATTGGAAGGGCTAGGTTTCTGTCCACTTTGGAAGTAACCAAAGATTATTAGCAAACTGAACTAATCCCAGAAGCTAAAACAGATCTGTCATTTTCCACCCCAGATAGAGATTTTCACTACAGAGTCTTGTTTTCTGGTCTCCATGGAGCACCTGCAACATTCCAAAGGCTGATAGACAAAATGCTTAGTCCTCATACTAGAGATACAACATCCTAATTTGATGATGTCATAATCTTTTCTGATGATTGGTGAGATAACCTCCTTAAAGTCTAAGCTATCTTAGATTCTCTGCACTGAGTTGGATTAACTGCTAACTCAGCCAATTGCAATTTAGGTATGTTAGACATCCGCTGATTAAACTCTGTAATAAGCTAGGGGGCCAGTGAAACCACAGGCTGGAAAACAGAATCACTCCAAAACTGCCCAGTGAGAACAACAAAGAAACAGTTTTTTTTTTATGACTGGCTAACTGTTATCATAATTTTTTTCTAATTTTGCTACTATTGCTTCCCCCTATTACCTGACTAAAGGTAAAATTCCCTTGAAAGTTAAGTGAACAGGTGAGGTGTGGCAGGACTTTAAACAGCTGAAAGATATGCAGTGTTCAGAACCAGTGCCACATATTCCAATTTTTTCTAAACAGCACTTAGTGCACATAGAAGCCTCTGAAGCAGGCATAGGCCTATCTAATATCAAGCTGTAGATGGGAATGAAAATCCCAAATGTTACATGACAAAAAGCTCAGCAACTTTGAGAAATGTTATTTGGTAATTGTATTACCATCAAGTGAGCCCTCAGCACTATAAATTATTATGGGTTAGGAGGGGACTCCATATTAGTAAATGACCATGCCCCATTATACTGGCTGAGCAGATAAAAACATTAAAACTACCACTAGCACTACACAATTCAAAAAGATTCCTAAAGCACATCTAACTAATACTTGGACATGCTCTTGTTCTAACCCTGGCTAAGAAAAAATATCTCTAAGCAGCTTACCCCCAAGGAATTGCAATATATACATTATGTGCTCCATGTTTCTCTTTTTTTATTCTGTTTGTCTAAAGCTAATTCACTTCTAAGCAGCTGGCCTCCTAAGGAATTGCAACATAGAATAACTGTACATTTTATGAGCTTTCTACTTTTTACTGTACTTGTACAACCTTATTAATTGCCTTATTAATTATTTTAATGTAAGTATAATATATTGTAATTACTGCATATTGCATAAACATTATACTGCCAGAAAGTAAAATTATGTACTGACTGATCTAAATTCTTGTACACAGTCAATCAATCTATTTTTTTGTATGTATAAATTGTCGCTGTCTAAGCTATCATTGTTTAAATTCTTTATGTTTTAATGTGGAGCTTCCCCCCCCCCCAGGCCTCCGCTGAAAAAGGACAGCTTGTCAAGTTGGACTTTCCCGGTAAACAAACAAACAAATAAAATAAATAAATGATCATTCCAAACTCCTCAGCTAGGATTTAAGCTCCCAAACCTTTAACCTAAATGTCTACCATCATCTTGGTCTTAGTTAAATGTATATAGGGTTTTGGGACCTATAGCCCATCCAGTGGAAATGGAACCAGTAACACTGCATGGGGGGGGTATAACATAATGAATGATGGGCCAGGGGCTGAAGCATGAAAGAACACTGTGCTGAACCAGGGAAACACGCCTCTGGGAGTCATGTCAGGGGCAACAGTTATGCTAAGATAAAATTTCTCGATCCTCCATAAAGTGATGAGTCTCCAGAAAGTGGGAAGGACAGTTGAAATGTGTCTCTGGAAAGAAAAAGTTTTGGAATATATCCCTGAAGCTAGGAAGGGATAAAGGTTTGGTTTTCACTATATTCTAAGTAGAGACCTGTGGCGATTATTTAAAATACCTGCTTATTTTAGACTGAAATCTTTTCAAGTAATGTTGAATTTTGTTTTATTGTGGGGTGGAGCACAGCCAGACCCAAGAAAGTCTGTGGAAAGCCTGCTGGAATTCTTGTCTTTATTTTATGTCTCAGGAAAGAGTATGAAAAGACCTTTTGCTTGAATGCTAGTTTTTATTTTCTGTTATTCCCAATACTTGGCAAGAAACCAGAGTTTTATTACCTTAGGAAAATAAACCTGTCTGAAACCAAAAAGTGACAGAAAATTGTTTCTTTTGGTACTGTGACATAGGATAATAAACATATTTATTTTTCCTCAACTCATTTCAAGAGACATCCCCTCTAGATCCAAAGAAGTATCTCCTCAGACCCACTAGTAAATATAATGCCCCTTCTGGCATGCATTTTTCTAAACATACCCCTCAACTTAAGAGACCTCTGAGATTCATAATTAAAAAGATCAGTGCTTCAAAATCTTATTTATCAGAACAGACTGACAGGCCCCTTCCTGTATTAAGTCTGGAATAGACTCCCCCATGGAGATCTGTGATCCAACACTCTTTGACCTCCTATTCTTTGAAAGAACAAATTGTTCTCCAAATACCTGGTTAAAGGAAATAAATCTTTATCAACATAAACAGGACAATTGGCATAAGAGATTCATATCTTAATGTATCCCCCACCTCTGAAACAAACTTACACAACATGTCAAGCAGAATAAGCAATCTTGCCACCTTCAAGGTTAACCTAGATAATTGGATGGGCAGCCTAAAATTTTTCTCTGGTCTAAGTTGTAATGCCCTCCTAGACTACAGGGAACTTTCTGAATGAGTTATTGGCTAGGCTTATAATGGTCGGCAGACTGACTGCCTAGCACATGCATATGACTCCATGTTTGGCTAGATCCAAAAAGAAAAATACTATAAGAAAATTACGAATGTCTATCTGTTGTACTGCAGGAAGTCCTAACTTGAAGATGATATGTTATAGAAGACAGTTTACCCAGCTGTACAATATTCAAGAAGGACTTTTGCAATAGTACAACATATAGATATAATCCCTGACAGTCAGTGTATTATTACTGACAAGAACGTGGGGGGGGGGGGGTTAAACAGAATACTATATAGACAGGGCTACTACAAAATTGTGGAAAATATTATTAAAAATGAATACACTTCGTAAACATTCACCATACAGACATACCCACTAATAGTTCTTTTATGTACTGTATCTTCTATTAGCCAGATAGGCTAAAAGACAGATGTGATGCCATGGGAAAGAATCTTTTAGTCAAAGATTTTCTTAAATTCCTTGCAGAGTTTTCTACAGTACATCTTTAAGGCCTCTAAGTATTAATAAGAAGCAGTGCTACTTGCTCCTCCATGCACAAATACACACACACACACACACACACACACACACACACACACACACACACACACACACACACACACACACACACACACACACGTGTGTGTGTGTGTGTGTGTGTGTGTGTACATATGTATACTGAAAATAAAATACACAAAAAATAAATAAGTAAATAATAAATAAATAAATAAAGACAACATGTGAATATCCATGCTCCCAGACACAATTTTAGAGTTTGTAAGTAAAACACAGTGTTCTTGCAGGGGTAAACCCCTTTACACCTCCTGTTCCCCAACAGCCCTTGCTAAATTTATATTCTAATTCCAAGATTGCATGATAATGGGGAAAGGGCACATTCACCAATCACAGTAATGTAGCAATCTTACACACAAAATTGTGTCACATAAACAGATGTTAATGTTATTTACATTTGGCGTAATTAGTGGCTCCCATCCACATACAGGTTTAATACTGAATTATTGCAGACTGTCTCAATGAGTAGGAATATATCCTGGGACGATCACATCAGTAAATTGCAGCAAAGGGACCCAAAATGCCATAAAACCTCAAATATCAAAACTTTCTAAAGGTGTGGACCAAGGGACAAAAAATACTATGGGTCTTGCAGGTAGCAAGTCCTCCAGTTCTGTATTGTGAGACCAGATGTTGCAGGTTATTGGTATGACTATCCTAGGGTACTGCTTCCTGATAAGACAGTCCCCGGTAATTTAATACAAGAGTGTGTGTGTGTGTGTGTGTGTGTGTGTGTGTGTGTGTGTGTGTGTGTGTGTGTGTGTGTGTGTGTGTGTCTGTGTGTATCTTTATAAAACATTTAAGTTCAAAACTCTTTAAATACATGGAACATAGTGCACAGGGCAAGAAAACAGCTAAAAGTGATAATGGCACATTCATTCATTTCCTTAATTCAATGTTGTAGGTTAGCCAAAATCAATCCCAGCACTCCATTGCACAAGACAAGAAAACAGGTCTGGAAAGGAGGCCAGTCCATTGCAGGATGCATGATACAGGTAAGTACACACACACACACACACACACACACACACACACACACACACACACACACACACACACACACACACACACACACACACACACACACACACACACACACACACACACACACACACACACACACACACATTTACAGTTTGGAGCTTCAGGAACTAACCTACTTCAATGTATTTTGGATGTGGGAAGACAAAAAGAAGTAGCACACCCAGTGAAAACCCACCCAGATACAGGAACGGTATGGAAACTTCATGTAGAAGACACACCAAGCAGGAACCAAAGTGCTAAACCAAGTGTTTTTTGGCAATATTGCTAATCTGCCATCACTGTGCCTGTCACTAGATATGTCATTGGTCTAATTAAACAATCACGAAATCAATGTGTGCTGGACCTTTGCTTGTTCAGAGTTTGAAAGAAGTAAACCATCAAACATCTGCTATCTTTAAATTACAATTTTTAAGGATAAAATAGTTATAATAGGGTATCTATCCTTGTCATAGAGAACAAAGCATTGCAGTCACTTCCGTAAGTGCATGGGTGAGTGACAAAGTCTCTAGATACCTATTAGGGCTAGAGAGATTTCAACCCCAGACTGACTGTAAAACTATTAGTTCCACTAATTAATTCCTGAGATCCTGACAAAGTACCACTGAGGTGTCAAAAACCTGTTAATCAGAATGAAGAGCTTTGGTGCCAGAGCAATCTATGTGCCTGGAAAACAGTTAATTATAGCAGGTATTTTTCCATAATTGTACATGTGATCAATTAATATTTTTGTGTAGGCGACAGATGTACTCTGCTTCTAGATATCAGTTGTCAGCTCAAGACCAGAGAAAAATGATGTAAACTATAAGGGCAAAAGCGTTAAAAGTGTCATTTTCTAAATTTTG
>NC_056746.1:22145141-22182641 GCF_019279795.1 Protopterus annectens
AGTTATGGACTTCAGTAGTACGTACATTGCTGGCATGAGCATCAAGTTTCATTCACCTTTTTTAGATATTTTTCCATTCTTTTTGATTTTAGGGATTAAAAAGTCATGGCCTTCAGCATGACACATGGTGTTGTATGTTTATGGCATTTCATATACTTAAATTTCCTATCCCAGCGAGCAGTAAATGCTATTCCCTTCCCTTGTTTGTTGCCACATCAGCAACACAGACATTTTTTTTTCATTCTATGTATTTAATTATTACTTGTTTCCCACTGCTGAAGCTTAATTCCACATCTAGTTTAATTTCTGCTTTTTTTCAGTTGCATACCTATACATTCTGCATAGGATTTAAATGTGCTTGTGTGGATAAAGGTTATCAGCTTATTAACTTTGTGTCATGCTGACACTGAATTATACTGGCTGAGTTACAAGACCCAACAATATGCAAATGGCCACTCATTCCAGGGATAATAATATGCCATAAATTAAATAACCTGCTGCTAAGCAACTGTTGTGCTAGCAATGTTTAATCAGTGCAGTGCATACCTGAATAACCTAATGTGTACACACAACTATAAGCCCAAAGCAGTTTTTCTTTTCTCTCTACAATACTAAAACAGCACTGCCTGGCAAGGTATGTAACAAAGAAAGCAATCTTTTTCTCATATTCTGCTGTGTTCTAGTCAGCCACTGGCTAAAGAGACACCAGAAAAGGCCATATTCAACTTCTCTAAAGTATTAAACTATAATCTCTTTGGTGGAGTTGTTTTCAGCCAACTGTAAGGATATAACAGAAGCATCCCAGCAACACTCTACTGCTTAATTGTGGCACCAAGCATTTTCATTGTAACATTGGTCTTTTAGTGCGACATCCAAGTCTATTTATTGAAACAATCTGGAAAATATTTGCCTAAGCAGCCTATTAAATTGTGTAGTATCATACAATGTGTGTACTGTTCCTTGTTTGAAAACTCAATTTCCTGCTCATGTGTACAGTTCTTTGGAAACTAAATTATCTATAAATTACCTGTTAAATTACCTGTCACATTACCTGTTAAATTAATTGTTAAAGTCGGGTATCCTCACTGATCTTTTTATTTTAAAATTGCCCATTAAAATTAATCATCTTCACAGATTTTTCACTTGAACAAAGTTATCTGCTTTGTGTCAAATACACTGCCCACACTGCTATTTCTCCTTATACCTTATGCTTTATTAATTGAATTAATATTCTTTTAGCTATACTACTATTTTTTTTGCAATACTTTATTAGCTGTAGCTAGTTTACTTGAATGAAATTACCCATTCAATCATCAGTATAGCTGTTTTAGATCTCTTATATTCACCAGCACATACATCACAGCATACCTGTACCTTTTAGCAACATAGAAACACGATGTAGCCCTTTCTGTTGCCAGTATGGAAACACTTGGTGTCTTGAGGTAATCTAGAACTGTCTGATGCTTACTGAACACATGGCTTCTGCTTCAAAATGGCTCAATACATCAGCAGTATTAGTATTTACTTAGTCCAATCTCTCACATCATTACACAATCTATAAGCATCACATGCACACACGTGGATCGCATCACAGAACACTTCTACCCTTATATATATATATATATGTTGAGGTGATTAAGAAATCACTGTCTAAACCTCCTTGACTTAAGAATAATAGACTACAAGCACTGAATAATGTCACATCTACCCCCCCCAATGCCCACCTCTACAAACAGTATACATACTTCAGAGAGTCATAAGGGTGCATACACCATGTCTATAAGGTCTACCATGCCTGAACCGTCTGAAGGGAATGTTTTGGTAGTTGGTGATTCTATCATTAGGCACACTGATACCACCCTATTAGGCTGGATAACAGCTGAGTGACAGCTATCTTTCAAGGGCTCGAATCCACAATGTTGGTTGAGCTATTAGTCTTTGCTTCCTGCGAATACAGTTATGGCCTGGTGGTGGCCATTCTGGGTGAACGACCTTAGTGCACCACAAAGAAGGAGATGGAAAAGTGCATGGCTGTCCTTGATTTGAACATGACCAGAACATGGGTCTTGAGTGATATCTTACCATTACCAAGGATAATATAAAGATTTAAGGAGAAGGTAACTGCATCAACAATTAGCTTTATAGGTTGTGACATTCTTAGGGGGAACTCAGCATGTTTCTTCCTGGGAAAGGATGGCTGACAGACCCTCATGCTTTGCTAAGTGTAGTCTGCACCACTCCTACAAGAGCTTGTGAGTACTCATAAAAGCATTTACTGTCCTTTTTAGGGACATTAAATCTCCTATACATACCAACTGGATTCAAACTACATTAAGGTAGCTCTACTCAGTGCAAGAACTCTCACCAAAGGCTTCCTGAACATGACGACATCCTATACTATCAAATACATAAGTGTTGTTACCAAGACATGATTCCAGTGCCATGAAATCATTCCCTCTTTTCTTGGGTTCATTGCCTGTCATGTACTTTCTGACTTACAGGTCTCCCTGGGAGGAATGACAGTTTTTGTCATAGACAAGACAGAATTGTTCAAAGAGATCACGTGTAAATGGCTGCATAGAAACTGCTGTACCTACATTGAATTAAACCCAAAACAATCTCTAAAACCAAACCACACTGGTGGAATCCTAACATTAATAAGGTATATAACAAAAGGAAAAAAAAGTCATGGCTAAAATCAAGGACTCCCATAATGATAGGCGCTCTCTAATTAAAGTAAACAAACTTTGTAACTGAATTAAACTAAGTAAAAACAAAAAAAGGTGGAAACTCTCCATTAACCCACCGGAAGGCTTGGTGAAGCTTGATAAAACACCCGATGTGTGTAAAATGAAAACACGTTTATTTAAGTACAAAAAACACTGGCTTTTGGTCGGTAGCACAAAGCAGCTTCTTCAGAACGGATAACATGTCACAACATTAGAACCCCTACTTATGTTAAAACTTTATAATCACATGATCACCAGGGTATGGATTCACAAAACCTAAGCTATGTAAAAACCACCCTGAAACCATAATAAACATTAAAAAACAAGTCCGCTCGCTCTACTTAAAATACAGAATTACATAAAATGAAACAATCAGCTATTCGCATTGTATTGCTCTTATAAAACTGTTAAATTTATAATACTTGTTAAAGAAAGATGAACCTCCATCTACAAAATACAGACAGCACTTGATTTTAAAACTGGAACATCAGAAAAAGTACGTAAAAATGACTGTCTAGTTTCTAGGTGTCTAGGAACGAACTGAATATAGGTATGTCTAGGGTGTCTTCTTATTTTAATGATATGTTCATTAACAGGTCCATAGACTTGGATTTATTGAAATTTATATCTTTACCAGCCTCTCGAGTTCCTATTATATTTGGCTCTTCTAAAATTCACAAGAATCCCATAGATCCACCCATGCGTCTGTTAGTTAGTGCTTGGGGTAGTATTACCTACGCCAGTGCCAAAGTGGTGGACACAATTTTGAAGAAATACGTGGTGAGTGAGCCTCAGATATCCAAGGACTCTTGGTCTTTTCTATCCAGGGTTAACCAGGTACCTTACAGTGCAGATAATCATTTTTTTACCATAGATGTGAAGGATTTGTATTCCTCCATTCCCCATTCAGTAGTCTTAGACTGGATTCCAGCTATGATGATCATAAAAAAAGCCCCAGCTGAAGAAATCCAGCTGGTCACTGAGTTGCTAGACATTATTTTGTCTTGCACTTACATGACATTTAATAACAGATATTTCCTCCAGTTGTTAGGTGTCCCCATGGGGTCTCCATGTGGAGCTAGTGTGGCCAATTTGGTCATGGCCTATTGGAAAAGGGAAAATATATTATCTAATTCTTTTGTCCAAGACAGGGTATTGATGTACACATGTTTCCTGGATGATATATTTATCATCCTGAAAGGAGATGAGGAGGTAGCAGATTTGCTTGTAGATTTTTTCAACACTTCTACAGAATTCCTTAAGTTTACCTCCAGTTTTGCCCTGGATAGGATTACATATTTGGATGTGGACTTAATGAAAGACAAGGAAAATGGTCGTTTCATAGCCAGGATATATCGGAAAGAATCCTTTTACAATAGTTATATACAATTCAGTAGTTGTCACCCCTTTTCACAGAAGAGGTCTATCATCAAAGGGCAACTAGTTAGAGCTGCAAGGATGGTGTCTAGGGACAGTGATTTCATGGAGGAATGTAACTTCATGGGAAGTCTTTTCCTTAATAGAGGTTACCCTAAGGGACTTATTTCTGAGCTCTTGATAGAAGTACCGAGAAAGAGGGAAAAGGGTTTCTATTTACCCACTCTTAACCAAACTAGTGCACCCCAGGAAGATCACAACCCTAAGCTAGATTCAGGAGCACCTATTTCCAATAGTTTTATATTGACATATAGTATGGATGTAAAGGAGATTATTTCCATTGTCCTGAAAAACTGGAATTTGGTCAGACAGGATGTTTCCATCCGGAAGAAGTTGACAGAATTCCCAAGGATAGTTTTCAAAAGGGGCTACAACCTCAAAAGCATACTAGAGAGGAGACCTAGGGTCTCCAATTGTAGAGACGGCATGTACAAGTGTAACATGTGCCGTTACTGTAGCAATATTAAAGCGGGCTCCAAATTTGAAATTAGAGGTACCAAATATGGTATACTAGGTAGGTACAATTGTACTAGTGCTCAAGTAGTTTATTTGGCCAAGTGTTCCCTCTGTCCTGCTTTTATGTCAGTAAAACAGACAGGAAATTACAAGAGCGCATATACAAACACCTGTATGCTATAAGAAAGGGCAAATTAGAGAACGCTTTGGCGAAACATATTGCAGATAACCCCAACATGAGTTTCTGTTCTCAGTAATTGACCAAGTACAGTCAGATGGTAGGGGAGGACCAGAGTCACTTATTTTGGAAAGCAGAGAATTGATGTGGCATAAGGTTAGATGCCATCCATTTGCCTGGCATAAATGGTATGTCATCTATTACATGCCTATTAAAACTCAAAAGGTTAAACAGATGACAGTATTTTACAGTTTTATTAGTGTCCAAATATATTTTTGTTTGGCACGCAGCAGTTTATAATGTAATAACTCACTAGTTAGAAAAAAATCTTCCCCTCTCCTATGGTTTGCATAGTCGTAGAGGTTACTGGAAAACATTATCAATAACATCATTATTTTTATAATAGTTATTGGCGTAGGTAGTCATGAGGGTTATAGGTTTCTGGTCAAGTGTGTTTTGAACTAACAACAATAGTGTCTAGGAGTGATCAGTGTTTATTTACTTCACACATAGTTATATATATTTTTATTATGTTTTATTCTGTATTTTATTCTGTATATCATTGAATTTAACTGAGGTTATTTAGGTGTATAGACTGTTTTTAATCTTGCAGTTAACAGATCTTATTATTTTTCTCTTCCAACTAGACAGTCATTTTTACGTACTTTGTCCGATGTTCCAGTTTTAAAATCAAATGGTGTCCGTATTTTGTAGATGGAGGTTCATGTTTCTTTAACAAGTATTATAAATTTAACAGTTTTATAAGAGCAATACAATGCGAATAGCTGATTGTTTCATTTTATGTAATTCTCTATTTTAAGTAGAGCGAGCTGACTTGTTTTTTAATGTTTATTATGGTTTCAGGGTGGTTTTTACATAGCTAAGGTTTTAATCCATACCCTGGTGATCATGTGATTATAAAGTTTTAACATAAGTAGGGGTTCTAATGTTGTGACATTGTATCCATTCTGAAGAAGTTGGTTTGTCCTACCGATGAAAAGCCAGTGTTTTTTGTGCTTAAATAAACGTGTTTTCATTTTACAAGCATCGGGTGTTTTATCAAGCTTCACCAAGCCTTATGGTGGGTTACTGGAGAGTTTCCACCGTTTTTGTTTTTACTCTAATTAAAGTAAACAGGAAACTAAGAGAACTAATGAAGCCCAACAAGGCCAATTATGAGGTGAAGATACCCTCATAGGATAAAGGCAACCACAAGGCCTTTTACAGCTATGTCTGAAACCTCAACTGTAGCAAACATCAGTGTGACGAAGTGGAGGTCAGTGGTGCCACCTTCAAAGAACAGAAGAACATAGAGAATTTGCTGGCTGACAAATTCAGGTAAAACTTTAACCATTCACTCCCCTCTTCATCCTCCCATGAAATACTACTAACATAACCCCAAAAATATTAACATGGAGCAGATCCTGGCGGTGCACACTAAGGCCAAAAATATAGCCTAAATGGGCCCAAGAATATCCTGGGATGTCTCCTAAATAGCTTGAAATGTGGCTTACCAGGAACACTTGAGTCATTTTTCAACTACAGGCTCAAAACAGGCAACAGTTATCTGAGTTCAGAATGGCTGGACTATCAACTGATCCTCGAAATTACTGACCTTTTAGTGTGACTAGTCAGTTTGGCTTTGTCAAAGGAAGGTCGTGCCTAGTAAACTTGGTGGACTTCTTTGAGAAGATCACCAAGGCAATGGATGAGTAGAAAACAGTGCATACCACCTACCTGGACCTGGCTAAAGCATTTGAAACAATACCTTACTCTGGTATAGTTCACAAACTATAGTCACCAAACTAGGCATAAGACCTCACATAACTCACTTGATTGCCTGCTGGCACACAGATAGAACCAGGAAGTCAGGATTATTGAGACGACCTCCACTAAGGGACAGGTCATCAGTGGAGTACATCAGGGATCTTTGCTGGGACCACTCCTATTTAACATCTAATTCTTGGAGGTATAGTCTAATGTCAAGGGCTTTTGGCTGACCAAGTTCACAGATGATTGCAAACTAAGAGCTGTCATAGATTTCCCCCATGACACAAACGTCTTAGAAAAGGGTCTAACACAGGCAAATGACTTTGACCAAAATCACAGCTTAAAATTTAATGCCTTTTGGGAAAGCTGTCATCCAGGCTTATTACTCCAATGATAACACATCCCTAAGAGTTGACCTGATAGTCAGGGATCTGGGAACATATGCAGGCAGTAATCTGGCCCTTGACTGAAGTGTGGCCAAGGTAGTAAGAAAATCATTCTATGTTGCCCAACTTATAACTAAGTGCATGACATCCAGGTCCAAGGAAGTTATAGTGCCATTTTACTTAGGCCTTATAAGACCATAATTGAGTATAATGCCCACTTCAGCATGTACCTGGCCAGACATATGCAACAGTTGGAATGCCCACAAAGGTTCCTTACCGGGAAAATCCAAGTTATAAACACACATCAGACAACCTATCTGTATACCCACTCTCCCACAGGTTACTGAGAGGTGATTTATACCTTGTCTTAAGGCATCCTTGCATCCAGCAGTGATGAACCTTTTGCACATCAGCAAAATGAACAGCATCAGAATCACTAGATCCAAGGATTCAGATTTTGCTTGTGGCATAAATAAGACATATTGATGAGGCACATATGTGTCTAAGGAGATCCCAATGCTATGGAACAGGATCTACATCCATGTGAAGCAAAGTGAATCCATCCCTAACCCTATTTAAGCATAACCTGACCAATGGATGGGAAATCAGAACTTCACCCAAGGTCTTTCCCCCATGTCTCTGACAGACAGAGGCAGACAGCAATGCCCAAACTAACACCCTCCACGTATAACCTCTAGAAACCTCCTAGCTAACATACCTCTCCTAATAAATGCCTATGAAATATAGGGACACAATTGGGCTGGGGTGGGCTTGGGTGTACTTCTAGGCTTATAAAGACTGTGGTGGTTGTTAGCCTAGTGCATACCTTACCCTCTCACATCATGGCAAATTCCTTTAAACACCAAATTTGAATGCTAAAAATCCAAGTTGCCATTAAAAAAGTTAACTACAAGTTTATAGCTAGCTATATGCATCCTTCATTATCTCCTACTAACCATGATAATTATCTGAATGCTTTAAGTAAGAGTACCGGAAAACAAAACACATTTAACTTGGATGATTTTACTTACCTTATGATAAGCAGTATCACATACACTACAAATGGAAAACATGCCCAATGTTTCCTGGCCTATATGAATACTAACTACCTAAAAGAGATAGTTAACACCCCATCTAGGACAGTAATAACTTGGATATCATCTAACACTCCAACTAGGAGCAGTAACATCTTGGATATTGTCTAACAGCCTAACTAAGAGCAGTACTAGATATTGTCCTTAATAATATTGTCCCTTCCTGAACAACTCAGTGAGTGTCTTCATCTCTTGTTAATCCTGATCACAGATCTGTGATCTTTCTATAAAGCTGACAGTGATCTTCAAACTAATTATTCTGTGTTCCAAGACTTTTCAAAGAAAATTTTCTGCAACTAGTTAGTGACCTAAACATATCCGGCTGCAGTCCTACTCACACTGACCTTACAGCTAGAGCGTCTGCCTTTACAACTGAGTTCTGTTCTTACTTAGAAAGCTACATAAATAAGACAGCCCCACCCATACCGGATATTCTGGGAAATTCATGCATGAGCTCTTACAGTGGCAAACATTTAAATAATCTTTACAAAAAAAAGTTCTGAAGGCATATAGAAATGTACAATCCACTCACCTTAAGAAGGTGCGCAAACAAGTTAGCAAAGAACTTAAATGTGAAATCATTAAAAAAAAAACAAAGCTGAATGCAAACTCAAAATAAACATGGTCACCAAAAGCATACATCTACCTTTAACTACATTACAAAGTTAATGGACATTGTCCAGCATTGTTCAGAATTTATCCAAAATAACTTCAGCCATTCAAAGTCCAAGGAAACTGCGAATGTCCTGGATGACAGATATAGTACAATCTTTACCCCACCCACAACCATAACTACCTGTATAACCTCACAGACCCTACCTCCCTAAGATTACTGTGGAGCAGGTCCTTGCAGCTTTACCTAAAACAAACAGAAACATATCCATGGGGCTTGATAACACACCAGCATGCTTGTCTGTCACATTTCTCGACCAAACAGCTCTCACCTACATCCACTGGGATCCAATTATTATGCAATACACAGCACTTCAGCACCCTGGACAGCTCACAGTGGTGAATAGGCAAGACAATGAAGATACATTGAGAATTCTAATAAATCTTGATAAATGTACATAAATACAGAATTATTGTTGTATTTTACTTAAAACCTACATTCTTCAACCACTCTTTTACTGTTTACTTTTAAGTAAAATACAACAGTAATTTTGTATAGATAATTACAGAATCATTGTTATATTTTACTTAAAAAGTAAAATTAAACAAAATTAAAAAATATTAAAAAAAATTTTTTTAACAAAAAAAAAAAAATTTTATTCAGTTGGTCTGAAAAGTGAAAAATAAGGAAGAAGAGTGAAAACTTTGCAAAAGAAACATAGACGAGCTGATCTGAGACAAGCATTCAAGGTTGGTTTTGCTGATTCCTGCTACTTCTTCTGCTACCTCAATAACAGAATCAGCAAAACCAACTTTGAATGCTTTTCTGAAATCAGCTTGTCTGTGTTTCTTTTGCAAAGTTTTCACTCTTCGTCCTTATTTTTCACTTTTTCGAGCGACTCAATAAAAAAACATTTTTTATTAAAAAAATCTTTTTTATATTTTTATTTTTTAAAACTCTTGTCACAGGCTTTGTTATGGAAACTTAGAAACCAGTGATTGCTATGGCCTTGCACAAGGAGGGACTGACCACAGACCCTAGTAGCTTATTGACCCATCAGCCTAACTGGTATTATTTGTAAAGCAATGGAGCATGCCATCTCTGACTTCATTAATTTAGACCTCATTAATTCATGCATTAGTAAAGTATAGCCCCAGATACATAACAAAATTTTACTTTGCCAGTGGCAAGTGGCAGATATTGCCTTTTTAACCTCATCATTTTTTGAAAAGGTAGATGTGGCAGTAGATGGGGGCTGTGAAGTGCACATAGCATACATGGATCATGCATTTGATACTACCCCTCATGAAAGTATCATTAACAAACTTGTGAATCTGAACATAATCCATTATATAGTTCAATGGATGGCAAGCTGGTGAATGGAAAGAGCATGTTAGATTAGTAGGTGCGACCTCCAAAAGAAAAAAAATGTTTCAAGTGGAGTTCTGTAAGGGCCATTTCTGTATCACATAGCCTTTGGCATGTATTTCTCAGAGATGGAAACCAGATCTTGGGCCCATGATTAAAAAATCTGTAGATGTTGTAATCTAGAGGTTGTTATTCCTATATACGCCAAATTGCAAAAACTCCAGGCACAGTTGGCCTATGCATGTAACCTGTCTAAGGATAAGCTTCTATTATCTGGCATGTAACCTGTCTAAGGATAAGCTTCTATTATCTGGACTAGATAATAGTCCATAACGAATTGCAAAAACAAACAAAAAGTGCAGTAAAGTTCACTTTGCTAAAACAAAAAAGTCTTGATATAATGGCATGAATGGCATAACCCTAAAAGCACGTTCCATCATCACAGATATAGATACCCCTATGAAGGACTTCATAACCTTTGCAATCATGTCTTCACTCTTGCTGGAAAATCTTTCTATCTTGGAGAATTAATAACCTTGTGCAAATAATAATTCTGTCATCCACCCAGTCAGTGAATACAATGTCCCCTTTGTATGTACTGATTAAAACATATTAAACAAGTTGAGAGACTGCTGAGATTTCTAATCCTAAAAAAATGCACACTTTCATATTTTTGGTCTGAAGAAGCTCTGCAATAGAGGGAAACTTGGTCTCCATGTATTTATGGTGCTTGTTCTTCAAAAAAAGTACTTATCAGTGTCTTTTTGGTGCTGTTTCATCTTACTGGGACTGTTTGTTTTCTGAAAAGTGCACTAATGTTTTTCCTGTCTGTGCAAGGTTTCTCTGTCTGTCTGTCTATCTATCAATCTCTTTCTCTCTCTTTCTCTCTATTTGTCTATTTGTCTCTCTATATGTAAAGGTTCATAGGTAAGTATGAGACTAGTTGACCTTACTGACCATTTTAAGCCTAGCAAATTTCCCTTTTGGTGCTTGAATTGACCTTGCCTATTTGGTGTTAACATTGGCATTACCAGTCCCATGGTCAATAATTATATAATACTCCTAGTGACTATAACTGGGATCATACCATAAATAATTTGAGGGGACTCGTATATTGGATAAAGTCTTTAGGATTTGTCTCTGTCCATTAGCAGTACATGGAGTGGTCCTGGGGTACATTTTCTGTTTACTGTCCATAGATCCAAGTTGTGTTTGAATATGGACAGGGATGATCTTTGTTTTCTGTGGCTGGAGAGTCTGTTCATGAGCAGTGGCATCTTCTGCAAGATAGAACTCTCCATCTAAACAATTCTGTTGATGCAACAAAAGAGATTTATATGCCTAGACTGAGTAATCTGACTTGCTAATGTACAGTAAATCCATCATTATTGGGTCAGAAGATGCCTTCTGTGCCAGACACAGGTCACCGCTTAATAGGTTGCAGGATACTGACTATACTGACAGGGTTTTGAGTTGGACCATGTAAGACATTGTTTAGACCTTGTATCCTTTCAGTAAGGTGGCATTATACTCAATGACTGGCCTAATGAGTGCTGAGACAATGTACAATGACATCCCTACATCTAGGCACAATCCCTTTGTTTATAAGCTGTGCAATATAGAAGGATTTTCTCACGACAATGGGCACATGTTGATCAAAGGTAAGGTCTCTGCCCACACAAGTTCCTAAAGCTTAAAAAACTGGGTCAACTCTTACTGGAATTTTATCATTGTGGTAGTTCCCAAGGATAGATGGCTTCCCAAAAGATATGACAATGTATCTTTTGGCATTTAGTTTTAGTCCATAATGTTGGCATCATTGATTTATTTGGGTTAAACCTTCCTACAGGATGGATAAGTAATTCAGGGATTCAATGACAGCTCCTAGCTTCCAGTCATCTGCAAACTTAGTCAGTCAGAGCCCTTTTATATGGACTTTTACTTCAGAGAAGTAGATGGCAAACAGGAGAGGTCCCAGCACAGAACCCTGGGGGACACCACTTGACTGGTCTCTTTGTGGAGATAACTTCCCCTATTTTGATTTCCTAGTCCTATATGTGAGCCAGTTGCCAATCCAGTGGATGACATAGGGGTTTATTCCCATTTTATTTAGCTTTTTTTTATTATGCTTGAGTAGCGGATTTTGTTAAAATATTTAGCCAGATGGAAGTATACGATGTGTACCTTTTTAACTTCATCCATTGCTTTGGTGACATTTTCAAAAGGCCCACCAGATTAAGTAAGCATCACTTGCCCTTGACAAATCCAAACTGAGATGGGTACAGTGTTTGGGGGTTCCCTGTGTCCTTATTGAGTAGTTCCGTGATAAGCCTTTCCATGGTTTGTATATGAGACTGGACAGACTTATGGATTTATAATTTCCTGCGTTTTTGGAATGTCCGTCTTTATGCAGATGAATGACCGTAGCTGTTTTCTATTCACTTGGTACAAAACCTGTATGGAGGCTGATGTTGAACAGTGTTGTTAGGAGTGTGGCTAAATCATGCCTCATGCTATTTGAGATGCATCCAATGATCTTGTCAGGGCCCATCTTTGCAGTATTTTTAGCTTTTCATAGCACTTACATCTTGTGTGATAGCTGGAGGTAAGCCATTTTCAGGCATATCTTGATGGAAAGATGGAGGGAAGAGAAAGGTAAAGGTAAAGACGAATGCATCTATATAATATCACAGTATATACATTGTGCATATGTACTATAGCCATTACCATTTTAAGACTAATATGGTCCTTCCATTAAGACTGTAGATAACAGTTGGCTGGTGTGAGATGTTTGAAGTATTAACATCATTTCTTTGTTGAGATTAAAAGTTAGCTGTCTGATTAAGATTATAGTATAACATGATTACACTATGTAAAAGGCTTTTGCAAATCTAAATGGAGAACAGTGATTTACATAATTCTTACTGATCTAATAGCAGCAGATATTTATCTCTGCTAGGGAATAAACACTGTTAGGTGATATGCCTAGCAGAGTAACATTTGCATTGACCTTGCTTGGTTAGATAGAATTTAAGCTGGAGTCTAAAGGAGGTTTAATTAATGAGGTCTTTTAGCAGGATGAGGTGAAGATGAATGGTGTTTTAATCAAAACTATGTTTCACTGTAATTGTAATTCAGTTGGTAATATTTATATAGCCCTTTGCAACCAATATAAGTGTTTTTATGTGGTAAAACCCAGAGAAAATTTAAAGAACATATTTATGAGCATTTCCTGGACATCAGGAAGCTTAATAAGAATAAATCACTTGTGAAGCATGTTGTGAATCATCCTGGGTACAGTTTTGGTTTCATGCAGATTGACATAGTTAATAAGAATGTGAGGGGAGGACCATGGAATGACTTAATTGAACTTAAAGAACTGAAGTGGCAAATTAGGTTGAATGCGTATATTTATCCTGGTCTTAATGAAAATCTTTCTGTTGCTAGTATCTTTATACTTTGATCTTATGGAGTATGAAATTATTTATTGTTTATTTATTTAGTTGTTGTTTTGTAATAATTTTATAAAAGACTTTTATTCAATGCTGCTTCTTTAAGAATGTTATTTAGTTATTAAGGTTGTTTCATTCAGCAATATATTCTTTAAAAGTTGATTGCTCGTGTAAGTCAGGTTATGAAGTTTGGAGCGGTATTTGATTTGAATGTTTTTTAAATGATTAATTTATGATGAAGTCTGTGATATATTCTTGACAAAAGCACTCAAATAATTTTAATAAAATAAAATTTGTTATTTTTACACCACAGTTTGCTTCTTGTTTCTTAGTCCACATTCGTGTTGTTTTTAACAGTTTATTTTGTGTTGGTTCTTAGTTTGTGAAGATGTCTCTTTCAGCTGTGGATGATGGACCTTGTTCCCAACTGCCATGAACACCTGAAGAACTAGCGGCTGGTATAGCTTTGTTAACTCAGCTTGTCCAACAATTGTTCCAGCAGGTTTTGGACCTGGCTGCTTGCTAGACAATGGATGATATTGCCTTTATCCAACCCTCCTCTATTCCTCTAAGGCAAATGCCAGTCAATAATGTTGTATATAATTCATCTACTAATGTTTTATCAAGAACAATGAGACTCAATAATGAACAGAATAGTGTTAAAACTGAGAGTACTTTGAAAATGACATCCTGGCTGAACCAAATGTTACATTTCAACTACGGTCCTTCTAGGGAATTTAGTACCTTACCGCAATCCATTGACACCTTAGAAAGTAAGTTAATGAAAATTAGAAAGCTTCAAATTGAGAATAACTACTTTCATAAATTTACTAAAAGGTACCTAAGGGTCTCAGACATTGGAAGAATCGTAATGGGTTAATTACACCTCATCCTTGCAATGTGAACTTCTTGAATTTTTTGATCAACAACAGTGTGAGTTGCTTGAGGTGCTAGTTAAGCACAATCAGAAAGCAAATGATTTATTAATGGAGGAAGGTATGAGTTTGAAATGTGTTATTGTCAATGATTTATTTGAAAATTATAAGGATAGATAGAGCAATATGTTTTGTGCAATTGATTGGGCAGTCTTGGCTATTAAAGCCAGGAAAGAAACAAGTTCAACAGGGATAGAGCTGATTATCTGAAAGGCATTGCATATCCAAAGCCTAGTGTATTGGTTGATTTACAGCATAATGAACATTATCCAACCAATGATGTAGCTGACGAGGATCTGCCCTCTTTAGAATGGAATTTCCCAAGGTGTTCAGAGATGATAAAAAAATGCTTGAACAACCAGCAGATGCAGCAGAACCAGTCCAGGATAGGGAATAGTTCTTGCTAGGAATGGAACAGAGGGAACATGGTTTACCACAGGAAGAGGAATTGAGTCTGCCTTCCTTTGCCGATGAGACTGAATTGTTGTTTAGCGATGATTTTGCTCCTATTATATCCACAAATAAAAAAGGTGACTTTAAAGTTTATAATTATACTAATGAAAGTTATGGTACTGAACATGCTGAATTGATCTGTAAAGGCTTTACGTTTGTTGCTGCTGTGAGGTCTAGAATTGACAACCTAATTATTGACTTAAAAGTCATTTTGAGGAAACTGAATTTAAAATTCTTGATTAATAATAAAAACATGGCATTTGTCCCTAATCATTTTTGTAGAAGCAGTACACTAAGTCCCCCCCCCCCCAACTATGTGCTTAGTTGTTTTTGAGAAGGTGTGTGACTTTGATTTCAGGGCTTTTTTATAAGCCAATCCTGGCAAAAAGGTAAGTAATCTTTTGGATTCTGAATTTGAACTTTTGAGGAAATTAAGCCAGGATGAGAAAATAAGGGCCATGAAACTGGACAGGGGGGTAGTTATTATGACTAAAATGGATTATTTGAATAAAATGTATGGGCTTTTATTTGATTGTGTGATTTTTACGAAAAAATGTCTTTGAATTATGTACACATTTCTTATGCTAAGATTGACTGGTTATTAAAAGGTATGTTAGACCAGGAGCAAATTCATTATGAACAATGACATTTTTCATGTTAAATTTCTGGTTATGCTTCAATTTTTGGCCTCCTTAAGATTCATAAAGATTTGAAGCCCCCCCCCCCCCCCCAATGAGGTCTATTGTTAATACATCTAAATCTAAAATGTATCCCCTTGTCAAATTTGTTGATTTAAAGTTAAAAAATGTTTTGGAAAGGTTGAGCATATTTGTAAGGATTCCTCGGATTCTCTCCTAAAATTTAGGAAGGCGGGATTTTCTAAGAACTTAATCTTTGTGACAGTGGATGTTGAAAATCTTTTTAATGCTACACTGCATGATATTAGCTTGTGTTGGTTCAGTGATTTTTTTAGTAGAATCCACTAAATTTACCGAGATAAATGTTTTAGACAATTTGATGGAACAATTTTGTTTATTTAGGTGGACATTGTTTCCTACAAAAGTGGGGTGTTGATATGGGGGCAGCTTGTGCCCCCATTTTTGCTATTATTATTGTGTTACAGTGGGAGAAGAAACATGTGTTTGGTATAGTTAGCCCACGGCCCTGGGAAATGTTTGTGTTTTGGACGATGTGTTTATCGTTTGGAAAAGTTTCAAGGAAGAGTTTGATTCCTTTGTTGATTATTTGAACTACATGACGTCCTTTTTAAGATTTATTTCTGTATGTAGTTATATGGACATCACTTACTTGGATGTGCATATTTCAAAGGTTAGCACCAATAAGAGATTGTTAAACAATATTTATAGGAAGTATACTCATTTAAATAGACTTTTACATTATAATAGTAGTCATCCTGAACATCAAAAGAAGGGTGTCATCAAAGAACAATTCATATGGTTAACTAGAATGGTCACAGGGGATGACACCTTCCAGTTTGAGGCCCAGGTTTTAGCTGATATGTTTGAGTCCCAGTGTTCTACCAATTTTTTGGTGGAAAAAGTTTGTACTGAGGTTACCCATAAAAGGCAAGGAAGCCAATATAGGCCTTTACTTAGACTGGATGAGGGTGATGATTTGAATTTTTTATGAAACAGAGTGTGTAGAGACAAAGATTTTTCCTTTTCTTTTGTGACAACATATACTGTTGATCATGCCCAGATATATGAGATTTTGAAAAAAATTAGAATGTCTTTGCTTGTTTTGAGGGTTATGTAGAAACCCTGAGCAATGCTCCCTGTGTTGTGTTTAGAAAAGGTAGATCTTTTAAACAGTTTTTAGAGGTAGTTGATGATGGTTATGTACTTTCCTCTAAAAAAAGAGGGACTTTTAGATGTGGCTTTTGTAATCAATGTAAATACATTTTAGTTAAAGATGAGTTGAAGCTAAATGATGTTTTAATCAAAACTATGTTTCACTGTAATTGTAATTCAGTTGGTATTATTTACATAGGCCTTTGCAACCAATGTAAGTGTTTTTATGTGGGTAAAACCCAGAGAAAATTTAGAGAACACATCTGGACATCAGGAAGCTTAATAAGAATAAATCACTTGTGAAGCATGTGTCAGTCATCCTGGCACAGTTTTTGTTTCATGGGAATTGACATAGTTAATAAGAATCCGAGGGGGTGACCGTGGAATGACTTAACTGAACTTAAGGAATTTAAGTGATAAATTAGGTTGAATGCATATATTTATGCTGGTCTTAATGATAATGTTTCTATTGCTAGAATCTTGAGACTTTGATCTTATGGAGTATGAAATTATTTATTGTTTATTTATTTAGTTGTTGTTTTGTAATCATTTTATAAAAGAGTTTTATTTGATGCTGCTTCTTTAAGAATGTTATTTAGTTATTAAGGTTGTTTCATTCAGCAATACATTCTTTAAAAGTTGATTAGTCATTTAAGTCAGGTGATGAAGATGGAGGGGTATTTAATTGGAATGCTTTTTAAATGATTAATTTATGATGAAGTCTGTGATATATTCTTAACGAAAGCACTCAAATAATTTGAATAAAATAAAATTTGTTATTTGAACACTGTGGTTGGTTCCATGTTTCTTAGTCCGCATTTGTATTGTTTTTAACAGTTTATTGTGTCAGTTCTTAGTTTGGAAGATTTTACATTGTACCTTAGACATGTCAGTGGACACACCTAGTGTTAGGAACATTATTTAGAAAAATTGGGGGGTTATCAATGGTAATAAAGATTTAATGGAAGTACTAGGTGAACAACCTTTGTGCACAAAAAGGAGGTTAATTTTAACCTTTTGCTGGAAAAGACTGATTCTAAAGTACTTCCATTATCTACTAATAAAGAAAAAGGTACTTACAAGTGTAATGGTTGTACTAATTGTAGGTACATCCATGAAGGTTCATACATCTCAATGTCCCACATATCTTACAGAATAAAATTTCCAGCATAGATTTCATTGTGGGTCTATGGGGGTAATTTATATTGGGTTGTGTACAGGATGTGACTCCTTTTATGTTGGTATGATGACCAGATGTTTTAGGGACAGAATAAAAGAGCACTTATATGCTATTAAGCATCATGATACTAACAATGCTTTGTTTAAACATTACATTATTTGCAAGAACTTCAAAAATGTTTATTTTGTTGTTTTAAAACAGGTCTGTATAGACAAAAGAGGTGGAGATTTTAAAAATCAGGTGGATAAGAAAGACGTTGTGTGGCAGATTGAATTATGTGCTGATTTGAATGAACATATAAATATAAAATGCTTTTTAAAGGATGGGAAACTAAAGGGTTAAAAATTTTACTAGTTAGTGTTCATTGAGTTACTCACTGGAAAATTGTTTATTTAAACAGTGGTCACATGTAATGGCATTTAGTGTATGTAAGGTGTTTGGTTTTAACCTTGGTTATGTTCTGAAGAAGTTTTTTACAAAAGTGGATATTAAAGTACACTACGCTAACCTGCTTGGTCTATCTTTTGTGCCATTTGAAGTGGTTTTAGTTTCTAGATTTTAAATATTAGTATTAAATACTTAGAAAGTTGCTAGCAGAACAGGTTTTAGACTATCATGCATTTTCTGAAGATGAGGTTTGAAACTCGAATGTCTGTCATTATTTAGTGAATGCTATCCTCAAAGATTTGCCTGAAAAACCAAACTTTTATGAGGAACAGACAAAAATATGAGTCAAATTCAGTGATATTCTGCAAAGTCAGGGACATCTTAGAGATTTGGAGCTAGGTAATGGCTTTTAAAGGGTCCTCTGCAGCAGCCCACCTACCCAGTAAAGAAATAATAAATACAAATAAATAAATAAATACATAAACTCTATATGGTGCTCTAGACAAGTTTTTGCTATTGTCCTGTAAAGAAATATAGACTCCTATTTCCTGGAGAACATACCTTTTGGTAGACACATACGTACTCTGCTTCCATCTGTCACTGCCAGTCTTTTGCACTGAAAAGAGCTCTTCATTCTTTAGGATACTAATAGCTTGTGGCCTTTTACTCTTTCTACCTTCAACTTTCCTTCTCCCCCCCCCCCCAAATGTAGCTACACTTTAGATTATTCTTGCAGAAGGGCAAGCCCTTCCTTTTCTTACCTCTAAATACAGTATTTAACTTCTCTGACCACCCTATTAACCCAAACAGGATCTCCTGCAATGTAGCCCACAATCTTTTATTATCATTTCATCTTTTGCAAATCAGAAAACTAACTAGGTTTACAGCACAGGTTATTGCTGGTTTTGTGCAAAAATGTTTTAATGACTATGAAGACCATTGCTGACCAGTGTGGCACCTTGCCCATAACGTTGTCTTCAAGATAATGACTCCTATATAACTGCGACTATATTTTCTCTTTTTTTCTCTTTTTTCCAGCCAGTTTACTGTACGTTCCGTTGGTTTCTGCCTTACAGCTAAAGACCTCACTGAAGTCCAGCTAAACCACATCAATTCAGATTCCTAACTGTCACTTGTAATGGCACTGTGTTTTGCTTCTGGGGAAATTAATAACCCAGTATGCATTCCTAGCCTGTGTTTTGAAAAACTGATGTGTGATACTTTTTAAATTATAATAGACAGACTGATAACTTACAAAAAGAAAATGTTCAAGCATTACAACTACATATGATTCTTCATCTCAAGCTCACCAAGAGGAAGAACTTAAGCAGTCCAGGACCCGCTTGTTTTTGTTATATGATTATAATATAACCCATTTAAGAAATATTTAGGCTGGCAGGACTTTTCTCTCCTTTTATTTGTTAATCTAAAGTTACCATGGAAAGAGATTTGTTTTGAATGACTCAACAATGTGTCAAGCTGTGCCAGTGTTTCTGTGTTTGAATGAGGTGTTCCTTTTTGCCATTTACCAGCAAATATTAAGTGCAACCTGGACTCAGACGCAGGTACTTTTGATTAAGCTCTCCTTCTTTTAGACATTATCCCTGTAAATGATCAGACATGTCAAGAACACACATCAATATGCAGGTTTTTTTAAACAAATAATGTAACAGAAAAATACAAAAGTAAAAATAGGACTGAATAACTCAGTAGGTTAGGGTAACATATCACAAATGAGTTATGTCATATTAATTTGAAGTTGATTCCAGCAAAATCCACCTGTAAACTATAACATTCAGTAGGCCGTTTAACAGAACAGTACTAAAAATACTTGCAACCTAGTAATTTTACCCATTTATCATAGACTAAAAAAACAAAATAAAAAAATGCTAAATCAGTCCTACTGCTCACATATTAATTAAAGAAATAGGAAACATTTATTTTACTTATTTTTATTAATATTTGAAATGATATTCTTCAATCAGCAAGTTAATACATTTTTTTTAGCTGACACTTTCCAAATAGGTGTCTGTACCTTAAAATGCAACTATTTTTTTGTTACAAATGTTATTGCCATCATTGTGAAAGTATGAGTTGAATCCTGTCACAAGATCTGACTTCTGCAATTGCTGTTTTATAATAAAAATACCATCTTTAGCATGCTCTGACCCATGTCACAAAATGTAATTTGTAGTCATGTTTTCATGTTTTTTGTTCTTGGAACTGCATCACTCCTGCTAAAAATGTATATTTTGACACAGAGCTTGTGGGAACAAGTTTAAAGACAGAGTACACTTTTTGTCAGAAATTTTCTGTATTTGCTTTTGTAAAATTCTTTGTACTTCTTGGTTAACATTGAACGAGGTGTTTCCCTTAAGATCAGGCGAAAAGTAAACAAATCTGTTTGCTTACTGGATTATCCATGACATGAGGTTATGAAAATGCATTGAAAAAAAAAAACATGCAGAAGGGATTTCTTTAGCAGCCCGTGACACTTAACAAAAATAGTTTAAAACCCAGCTAAGACCACACCTGCTTGCTAGAGCTGTCAGGTAACTAATGTCTCAAACCCAGCAGAAGGCTGTAAGTCGTATTCCTTGCACAGTGGGTAGAGAAATCATGTTTCTCATTTATGAACATTTTTCTTTTAAGGGAACACATTGGATGGGCTTTTAAAGAGCAAAAAGGGCTTCTGAACAGCTGTCTGCTCACTTTTTATAATTATTAGCAATTTGCCATGTCATTTGCAGAGTTTCATTTTTCCCCTTTAACTATACCAACCATTACACAATTAATATGCCCAATTTCAGTTGGCACCCAGCCAACTGTACATGAATAATGATCAACTTGAAAAAGTTAAACATTTGCATTACATAGGCAAGAAAACAGTGTATTAGAAAACAGGGAGAGAGAGAGAGAGAGACAGAGAAAGCGAGAGAGAGAGAGAGAGAGAGAGAGAGAGAGAGAGAGAGAGAGACAGAGAAAGCGAGAGACAGAGAGAGAAGGGAAGAAAGTCTTGTAGCAGTTTAACATTCATCATATTCATAGGTTCATAGATTCATAGGTTCATAGGTTCATAGGTTCATAGGTTCATAGGTAGGTACTAGGCTATTGGCCCTAGGGCCTATACAAGCCCAGCCAAAAAGGTACCCTGGCTTTTGCCATCCAAGAAAATTATTTTCCTGTGCCATTGTCGAGCAGAGCCACAGAAGTGATCCCCGGGGTGAATTTCCTATTTCCCATCCAATCATCAAGATTTTTCTTGAAGAGTGCTAATGAGGAGCTTTGTTTGATATAGATAGGTAGTTTATTCCAGAGTATGGGAAGTCTCTGGGACAGGAATCTATCCCTCCGGCATGTTCTGTTTATTGTGGTAACAAGATTTAGGTCCCTAGAGTGTGTAGCTCAAAAGGACTGGGATTTCTTTCAGTGGAGCATGTCCATCAGCTCTGGGTTTGACATAGCTTTGTATGTTAGGCAGAGATCACCTCTGAGTAGGCGATATGCAATGGAGTAAAGCTGGAGTTTTTTGAGACGGTCTGCATAGGGCATCTGTTTGAGGCCGGTAATCCTCTTTGTGAGGTATTTCTGTGGCCTTTCCAGTTGTTGTAGATGTCTTGTGAGGTACATACCAAAAGGGGCGTTGTACTCTATAATGGATCTAATGAGTGATGAGTAGAGGGGAACAATGATCTCTTTTTTTCTGGATGAGAAACCTTTTGTGATGAGGTGTGTCATGTAGAAGGATTTCCTGACTACTGTGGCGATGTGATTATCAAAGGAGAGACTACTGTCCACCTGTGTCCCAAGGTCTCTTATCACACTTTCGGTGTTAAGTATACTACCACCTATGTTGTAGTTCATGGGTACAGAGATTTTACCAAAGGGGATGACAATGCACTTTTTGGCATTGAGCTTGAGGCCATGGCTTTGACACCAGGCATCTGTCTTAGTGAGGCCCTTTTATAGGATGTCCACATCATTAGGAGTTTCGATTATGGCTCCTAGTTTGCAGTCATCTGTGAACTTCATTAGCCAAAGATGACTTGTGTTAGCCTGTACTTCAGAGAAGTAGATACCAAACAGGAGAGGACCCATGACTGAACCCTGTGGGACTCCACTTGTCACTGGTCTGAAGTCAGATTTGGAGTCTGCTACTTTCACAGTGTGGGTTCTGTCAGTGAGCCAGTTGGCAACCTATCTTGTGACATAGGGATTTATACCTAGTTTAGTGAGTTTATCTATAATTCCAGAGTGGGGGATGGTGTCGAAAGCCTTGGCAAGATCTAGATAGGCCGTGTAAACCACCTTACCCTCATCTATGGCTTTGGTGACTGCTTCAAAGACGTCTATCAGGTTTAGGAGACATGATCTGCCTTTTACAAACCTGAACTGGGTGGGGTCCAGAGTTTGGAGATTACCAATGTCTTTGTTTATAAGTTCCATGATGATTCATTCCATGGCCTTGCAGACAAGGCTTGTCAGGCTAATGGCGTGGTAGTTCCCGGGGTCCGTGGTGGCTCCCCCTTGTGGAGTGGGATAACCGTCGCTGTGTACCATTCAGTGGGCACAAAGCCTGAGGTGAGGCTATGATTGAACATGGTACTTAGGTGGGGTGCCAGTTCATTCCATAGTTCATGTAGAACACAGCCTGGGATGTTGTCTGGTCCCATGGATGCTGTGTTCTTGGCTTTGGAGAGTGTGATTTTTATCTGTGCAGCCGTGATTACAGGAACGTTGCATTCTTCCAGTATATAGATGGGTCCTTTAGGGGGTTAGAGGGACGTAAAGTTAGCACTGAACCTATCTGCCAGGATGTTGGCAATATCAGTTGGGTCTTTATATTTAGTGCCATTGTGCTGTAACTCAGAGCAGATCTGAGTGTTGCCATTGAGATGCTTGACATAGCTATAGAATGCTTTGTGGTTGTCTTTAGAATCAGTGGCAATTTTGTTTTTGTAACTAGCTTTGGAGGATTTTATCAGGGATCGCAGCTTCTTACTGAGGCTGACCAGGGAGCTTCTCCACTCATGGGATTTTACTATCTTTTGCAACAGTTTCTTCCTTCTGTTGTACAGTTTGTTTATGGCAGGGGACCACCAGATTGGCTTCCTTTTTTTGGAGGATAGCGTCTTGGTTCTATTTGGGATAGCATGAGCCATGCACTCATGTAAGTGCTTATAAAGTGCAATTGTGTAGGATTCAGTAGTCATAACTGTATTGTCCATTTGCATGGGTGTCATGAAGTTCACCACTTCTGTCTTAAGAAGCATGAAGTTGGCTTTGGAGAAATTTTTTACCATGGTTTCCTTACTGGGGGTTGGGGGCAGGATGTGGATATCTAGGGTGATTAGCTTATGGTTGGATTGGACCAATGAGGCTTTGACTTTAGGTGTGGAACACCGGTCACTCATATTGGTAATAACTAAATCTAGGATATTGTTGACCCTGGTGGGTGTGTGAATAAGTTGATCCAGGATATTAGAGTTTATGAATTCCAGAAAGTGTTGAGTGAAGGAGTTGGTACATGAGTAGTTTTCCCAGTTAATGGTGGGGTAGTTGAAATTGCCCACTATTAGGGTGTTTGGTTGAACCCTAATATTTTCCAGTACATCAAGAAAAGAGGAATGGGAATCCTGGGGCATGGTGGGGGATCTGTAGCAAGCTACAATTTGGATTGCAGTTTTGCCCAGAGTTAGTTGCACTTGGATAACCTTGGATTCATTATGCTGAGCAACTAGCCTGGAGGTGTGGATATCCTTAATGAACATGGACACAGCTCCACCTTTGGTGTTCCAGTCCAGGTTACATGGCCGAAAAGTGTGGTATGAGTTATAGCCTGGTAGTGCAGGGGTGCTCTCTGGAGCCTTGAACCAGGTCTCAGTCACTGCACAGATATCAATGTTCTCCATTTTAAGGAGTGCCTTGAGTGAGTGCATTTTGAGAATTAGACTTCTAGCATTGAGTAGCATCACCTTCAGTTTTTGCTTGCCTGTCCCTGTTATAGTGGTGAATTTGTCATTTGAACCTTGCCTAAAAAAGGCACTATAGGGGCAGCAAGAACCTTAGCCAGTATCCGAAATCCCAGGGGTGACAAGTGCAGGCCATCTCTGGCAAAGCATCGTGGTCTGTCGACCATGTCATCCCAGGCAGACAGATACTGGATCCCTTTAGAATGACACCAGAAGCTTAGCCAATTGTTGAAGTCAATCATTTTGCCTTGTACTGCGGTATCATTCTGGGTGATGGCAGAATGCTACTCAGGGCTAGGGTCATACCTGCCTGGGCTACAAGATCGGAGAGCTCTTCCATGTCTCTTTTCATGTAGTCCAGGGAGGTACATCTCAGGTCATTCACACCAACATGGACAATGACAGAGTCATATTTGTACTTGTTGTGGAGTGACCTGAGTGCATGGGTTATGTGGCGGATCCTGGCACCTGACAGGCAGCTGACAGTAACCTTCTCCTTGTTTAGCCTGGTGAGTGGGACATCAGTGTGCCTGACTATAGAGTCACCTATGACTAGTGTGTTGGGTACATTGTTTTGCCTTATTGGCTGTGGTTGAGTGGCATACTGAGTCTGTGGGCTATGTGTCATTTGGGTTGTGTTGGGGGGTGGAGGTTGCTTGCATTTCTGCTTTGGAGGTCTCTGTTGCTTGAGCAGATTATTATTGAGAGCCTCTGCGAATGTTTTTGTGTTTTTCAGCAGTAAAAACAATTCAAATGCAGTGCAAGCTAGTACCCTTGAGTATGTAGCAATGTTAGACCAAACAGTTTAAAAAATGCAATTAAATTAAAAATGACTAAAAACAAATGCAGAAGGAGTCTATTAGGTAGAATGAGGTAAAGAGATGGGACTAGTGGGAGTGTCCCAGATCAGATCTACAGTGGGGGCGGGCAACTGCAAAAGCCTCCAAATTTAAACAAGACAGAAACTGGAAGGGTGGGTAGGGGAAAAACAACACCTTCAACATCGATCTGAAAAACTATACAGTGAAGCAAAAATAACAGTGCACAACTCTGAAGTCAGCCAGCAATGATATAAAATTAGTCAAGCAACAATTAACAGTACACAACTCTGAAGTGCCAGAAAAATATACTTAGTTCTGTATATCTCCAGATAGTTTGAAGAGCACTCTGTCAGGACACAGGACGGCTCCAGCAATGATATGCTATATTCTCAGTGATATCAATCATTCTTTAACCTGTTCCTTTTCAGCTAGAACAAGTATTCCCTCTGGTGCACCTGTGGCATTACTTGGTTCTTATCCTTAGGTAAAGATATTCTTTCTCTATCAGTTTAGAGCAGAAAGTGAAAGTTACAATTGGCTAAAGAATTTCAGACTGCAGTCCTGGGCTTGAATTTCAAGGTTTCAATTTGCCTACTGTGTGACTGCAAAAGTCAGTAAAGCAGATGCTGGTTTTCTTCTGCTTAAAAAAAGAATTAATAGTCAGACACAAAAATATGTAAATCCATGCACTAATAATATACTTATTTTATGCGGGACTCAAAGAAGGAATACATACTGCTGTAAGACAATCATTTTTAGATCTGTTGTCATGGTAATTGCATCAGAAAGTTAAATGCACATGCCTTGGGTGATAACTGAAGCAGTACAATATTTATTTATTTATCATTTATTTATTCCAGTTTGATGATCGGGGAGGTCAACTGGGGTCGGGGAGCCCGTTTTCAGTGGAGGCCTGGGGAGAAAAGCTCCAACAATACATAGTTACATGAGTAATTACTAAGAAACTTTGCATTACTGACAAATAAACAGGTAGCATTCATAAAGAAACAAACAATTACAATTTTGTTTAGGTGTAAAAGACAGGCAAATGGCCTTGAGGCTAGATTTTACAGTATAGTTATTTATACATAATATAAATTAGCAAGGTTAGCTAGGTGAGAGGTTAGCCAGGAGTAAAAGTGGAGGAGACCTTGAGAGGTATAGGGTGAAGAGTACAGTTGCATTTCCTGTTTGAGTAAAGGTGAGAATGAAGAAGAGTTTTAAAGTTTTCGAGGTTATCGCAGGTCCTAAGAGTGGAGGGAAGAGCATTCCATTTTTTGGCTAAGGTGAAGGAAAGCAGAAGTTGACCAGCTGGGCGCTTGGGTTTGTGGATGGTGATTAGGTTTTGGTGGGTAGATCTAAGTGTTCTATGGGGAGTATATGGTTGTAGGATATTTGATAGTGCAGGGCACTTGGTAGGTTGGAATAGTAGTCTATAGGCAGTCGTGATTTGGAGAAAGTCAAGTTGGTTATGGAGTTCAAACCAGTTTAATGAGTGAAGGGAGGAAAAGTGATAAAGGAAGATTTGGCTTTGGTAGCAAATCTGGAGATTTTATTGTTACATACTTCTAGTTTGGAGGATAGTGAGGAGGATAAATTAGTAAGCAGAGGGGCGCCATACAGTAGAGAGGGAAGGAGATAAGTAGTGGTGAGAATTAGTCTGGTAGCAGGAGAGAAGAAGTGGTTGTTTCTATAAAGTAGGCCGAGTTTTATGTGGGTTTTCTTTATGTTTAGCTGGACGCAAGTATTAAATTTTATGTGTTCATCAATGGTTACACAAAGAAGTTTGGCGGAGGGAACGACCTCTAAAATGGAGTTGTATATGCTGGCAGAATCCAAAATAATATGCGTCATTCCTGGTTAAAAATGAAAGCAGTGAACCTTCATTGTAGAATACCTAGCAGGAATACTCTTCCAAGACCAGTTCATTCCTAGGCTTACCACCTGTCATTCTTTATGAAGGACAGTCCCTATTCAGACAGTTGTGTCCTGCAAAAAACAAACAAAAAAAAAAAAAACAACAACAAAAAAAAAAGCAAACAAAAAAAAATTATGAAAAATAGCAAAAAAGACCTGAGATTTTAAGATAAAAAATATTTCCAAAGTTTGACTTAATAGTTTTATAAAACAATTATTTTGTATCTGAAACACCTAAATATATGGAACAGCTTTTATTAAGGCAAAACGTGAAGTCCAGTCCTTTGCATTTGTTATGGGAATGGTTTATCCTGCAAAATCTCATGTTTATACAAAAAAGTCCAACTTTCAGCATATGAAAAGGTTGAAACCCAAGTTCTTCCTCTAGCCTGGGCATTCAGCTTGTAGCGTTTTGTGAAAGTTAAGTGTCATCCAAAGTCAGAACCTCAGATATCTCTTTTACAGCGATGTTTCTGACAGCACAAAAGAAGCAGTGACTGTTTCAGGAGAGTGAACTCTGATATCCCTTGAAGGGTTTTGCCATATTTATAAAAAAAAAATACAGTGACATAACCACTTAACCTGCTGCTTTTGATCAGAAAGGCTTGTTTGCCTTATATGAATAATCCCATTCAAAGGGGTCTGACATATTAATGGCATTCCATGCTCAGACATGCTATATCACTTTTACAGAATAGTCGTCCAATTACACAGAACTCATTTAGAAACTTGTTTCTGTCCTTTCTGCGACAAGAATGCAGTAAACTGCTTCACTTCTGGAATCAGAAAACTCATGAGATGTAATTGCACTGTATCTCTTTTGTTTGCATAGATGCTTTATTAACTTTCTGCTAAGAGTATCACCCTGTTCTGGATGACTGAATTAACTGTGTCATACTCTCTCATGTGCCAGTAGTAATACAATATAATCTTGGCAGCCTGGCTCAGCTATAATCTTAATCTCATGATAAATAATATAGCACATCAACTGACAGCTTTAGTAACTAGAGATGTGTCCTTGTTCATTCTGTGTATATTTCTGCTAATACTATTAGCACAATTTCTTTGAATCTATTGGAATACTATCTGTATTTAGTGTTGTGGTGATTTGTACACATACAATTTTGTACTAACTACTGATAAAGGCACTCTGCAAAGTTCTTATCTTTAACATGATATGACTTCTTGTTTTGGTGTATTAAATCTACTCATTTATATAAGCTATATCTTCATTTTTTGATTGTTTACTTAATATGGCTAACCAGCAATATACATCTCTTTCTCGCTTTGGAAAAAGATCTTTTATGGTGCACTCACAACCACAATAAACTGATAGTTTTACAGTTATATGATTGCACAGTCCTTTCCATTTTTGGTTACTAGATAATTCTTCTTAAAAAAGCTAATGGGTAACGCTCACATAGCCTTACAATTGTCAACAAAGGATAGTTGCTGTTTATTTACTGCAATGTAAAAAATGGCTGAATTCAATAAAAAAAAAAACAAAAGAAATTATTGTAAACAGCTTGCTACTTGGTCCAATATGTTTGTGCTGAGTGACCTAAATGATGACCATATGAAATGTTGGACCTGCTAAAGTGAGACCAGAAACATGAAGAAAAAACAGATGGACATATACTAAATCCGAGATGGCCATTTCTCAGGATATTCGCTTTTCTCCAAGATATGGGGGTAGAATATATAGGTTGTGGGGGGGGGGGGGGTGCTGCAATGAAGAAGTTTAAAGGAGAAGAGAGATGTTTGATATGCTGCATTTTCAGTCTTTTTTTTTTTGGAGTATCAACATTCAACATTTGGAGTTCTGATATTTCAATAGGCAGCCTGTCTAAATGGCTTAACTATATGACGTCTGCAGTGTAGAACTGCATATATGGTACAACACAATATGCTGAGATATTTAGTGTAACAATTTACTTTTGTGCGTAGCGTAAAATGCTGTAGTAAGGTCAAACTGCCTGCAACATTCAGCGGCTTCTATTGCAAAAATTTACAGACCAAGAAAGCTGAATTCTTACGGAAGCCAAAAAAAAAAAAAGGAAAAACTGAAGCCCTTTCTGTACATTGATTCCCTTCAGCACTTATCTTTATTGTACCCCCACAACATCAGTACCTACAGATTATGTCCAACCATAACACCTGACTGCTGCCATGAAGTCCCACAGTGCCCCAGTGCTTTGTATCTACAAGGACAGGCATGCATAATTAAATAAAATAAATAAATAAAATAGTTTGAATAGTGCTGAAGTGCTTTGTGTGTGTGCATACAACTTTGTTTTGCAAATCTTTTAGTGGAGAGTGTATCAGACCTGTTTGCTTCTTTAAGAAAGCCTTTCTGCTTTCTTGGTCCATGACTATTTGTAGCTGCGGCCGCAATGTGTTGGATGTATTTTGCCCATGACCTTGCCACAGCATTCCAGATATTGTGCATGGAAAACATATTTATGTACTCAGTATAACTCAATTGTGCAATTACAATGAATTTTGGATGTCAGTGATGCCATTTTCAGGAAATAATAAACACCCAATCATAGGTCAGCATTAGCTTGACATGTTTCTCCAGCCTGACTTTATGGCTGCGTCATGTTGCTGAGGATAATCATCAGATGATCACATGACTTATTCAAGGACTGAGGATGCTAAACCTCCTTATTAATGATTTGTATTGACACCCTCGTTGTGACTCATTGCTTATGAATTAGCAATGGGTTACAACAATAGTGACTTCGCAAGTCCAGCTGTCTGCTGTGTTTTGTATGAAAAAGAATGTGCTATAGGACAGTACTTAAGATTTCATTACAAGATATTGGATTGCCCTTTGCACTCTGTCAAAGAGTTAAAGCTTCTAGAATTGAACCTATTCATTTATACCTATAATTTAAAGAGTCACCTGACAACTTTTACTGTCATTATTTTTAAATTGATGATGTTTCTGGCTGGATCAAACCATAAAGGGAATCTGCCCAGCATAATAATATGGAATTAGTAAAATGTAATAAATAATTAGACTCTGTCCAGTAGGATAATATCCAATTAGAAACATGCAGAATACAGTGAGTTTGTTGTTATGGTCATACTTCTGAGTGGAGCCCTGTTTATTCTGATGTGCCCCAGGGACCCCTGTTTGGCCTTGATTTGTTTAAAATTATTTTTTTTAGTTTTCCATTTTCTGTCAAACATTAGATTGTAAAGCATGCAGATAATGTTACAATCAAGACAATCATAACCTGTGAGGATGATTTTTTTGTCATTCAACAATTATTTATTTAATCTCTATCTTTCAATGGTTTAAAGACAGGGGGGGGGGGTTAGAATTGAATAATATCAAATGCTACATCATGCTTTCTGGATCAGCATGGGCTACCAAGTCAGTTGTTCTAGATACTAATTGGCAGGAAGTGACTGCATTTATAAAAGCCCTTGGTATATTTTTTAGTACGAATATGTGCTTCTGCATCAGTACAGATTCTGCCAGAACCAAAATACTGAAACTGGTTGATCTTTTGTACAAATGCTTGCATGCTAGATAACCTAATCTTCCTGTGTTCCTGTTTACTTCGCATATTACACCTGCAATGGAGAACAACTCCCCCTTTTGTTGTTATTCTAAAGAGGATTTACTAAATATGAAAGGTGTTTAGAGGAGGTTCACAGAAAAGATCCTTGTAACGGTACGTCCTATCATGATAAATTAAGATCATTTTCCCTTTTTTCTATCTCTTTTTGGCATATACGGGGGAGTTTACTTTTTGCATATAAAGCCCTAAGAAATTATTAACTAAGGTTGCTGGTAGAATTCAAAAGAGCTTGGCACGAGAGACTTGCTTGCTACAAATTTCACTTATAAAATTCCAAAAAATCAAAAAAAGAATTAAGAGAGAGGAATTTATTTAGTGGCCCTTGTTTGATACAGTATTCGGCTCCAAAATGACATCTGAAGTATTGATGCAACAAAGTTGTCCAAAGTTGCATTAAATTCCTGAGCACAGGTAACAACTAAACAATGAAGCTATGAAGTAAATAAAATGCATAAAATATTTCTGAAGGAAGTATTTCACGGGAGCCACTGAAATAAATTTGTGCATCTTTACTGTGTGAAAATTTGGAATTAAGTGACATTTAGCATACAAAACCTGTTAACAGTCTAAGTACTGAGAGAAGAAATGTCTTCTGTGACAAATATTTATCATCTATTTAACTACTTTGTTTACTAGTCAACTTTTCTGTATTAAAATGCATGTTCTGGAGTACTGAAAATCATTGATGGGCATTCTAATATGAAATACTTCCTGAAGGAGATATTTATGACTGGACTAAGAAAAAGCTGAGTTCAGAAAGGCACAGAGTTTAAGTGCACAGAGCTGACCTCAGAAACTACAGGCTTATTATCCTGACAAGTCTCATTTGCAAAGCCATGGAACATATTATTACTGTCTTAATTATCTGTGATATCAAAAATCTTATAGTGCTTGAAACTCAGCAGTCCGGCTTTGTTACATGTATATCTTATCTAATGAATCTGGTCAACTTCTTTGAGAGAGTAACTCTACAAGCCATGGACAATGGACATGCATACCACAACCTGACGAGGGTTTTTGCACTATACCACATGCTAACATAATAAACAAGCTAAATGAACTCCATATTGACCCATACATAGTTAGGTGGATAGCAAATTAGTTAAGCAACAGAACCCACTTAGTGTGGGTGGAAAGTGCATCTTCAGGAAACCTGAATGTGACCTGTAGTTTTTCCTGCTGGGACCTCTGTTGTTCAGCATATACTTTGCAGCTATCCAAATTAACAAATAGAAATCACAGCCTAACTAAGTTTATAGATGACTGCAAGCATGGTGTCATCCCATAGTCCCCTTCTGATATAAAAAACCTCCAATTAAAATTTCGATATCAACAAGTGGTACTCAGAAAAAAGGTGAAAAGCAAATGCTAAAAAGTGCAATACTGTCACATTTGGTAAACAACCCCTTCATACTTTTTACAGTATGGACAACAACCTGCTTCAAAATAAAACTATGATGAGAGACCTTCAAATATCAGCAGATAATTCCCTTGTCTTTGGCAATCACATTGCAACTATGGTTCAGAAATCTTTAAACCTGGAATAGATGATTGCAAAAGGCACTTCTTCAAGGTTCAAGGAAAGTCTTACCTCTCTATATTCTGCATGTAGCAGACCAATTATCAAATGGGTCTATATTAGAAAGTTGACTAACCACAATGTTGACTTTCAAAATATAGAGACCGGAACATTAACTGTTCATATAAGCAACTAAGCACAACATCATGAGACAGAATACTGCCAATGTGCCAGCAGGCAACACAACATAGTATTGCTGCTGTAAAAAATTAACAAACGATCGTACATGCAGGTTCATAGGTGTGTACTAGGCTAATGAAAATTAGGGTCTTTTTATGTCTCGTTATACAACCCAAATCTATGACAAGTTCTGGTACCCTTGGTAAACAGGGCCTTGGGAGGTGAAACATTTACAAGCAGAGGCCTAGGTAATGAACAGAGATATATGTGCCAAATCAGGGATGGATATCCTGTTCTCCATCAAATTGTCCAAGTTACAATTAAATTGGTTTAGGGAGGAGCTCTTCTTCACATAGATGGGGATCCTGTTCCAGAGAGCATTGTTTTATATGGTGTGTATTGCTCTTTTGTTTAATAGGTTTGTGGGCAGTCTTAAGACTAGCTCTACCTGTTGGAAAGTGGTAACTGGTAGAGGACCTAGTGGCAGGATTGTCCAAAACTTTACTGCAAACTGTTGTAATAGAACTTTCAACAGTATATGTGTACTGGTATCTGCTTTCTCCTTCTACCAAAAACACTGTAATATCTCCGTCTACATAAAAATGGAGGGATAAGGGAAATATATTTTGCTTCCAGGCACTTAGCTAATTTTGGAATGGTGCGATGGGATCTGACTAGTATTATTTTTGCAGAAGTTTTTAAAGATTGCTTTCTCTCATGTCTGCCTTAGTGGAGTTGTCGCTGATTATAAAAGAAGAAATTATCTCATCACAGTGATGTTTGAATACTGATAGATGGGACAATGAAACCCAGCTCTGCCAACAAGGCATTTACTGTTCTGTGTTTCTCCTCACTGATGTGTGCACCATTTTAGATGTAGTACCATATATGTAAGATGAATGTGAAGCCAAGCATTTTTCCGATGTTAATGGCAGATGTGAGGAAACTCTTGTAACAATATAACTTATGTCACAGACACATTTCTTCCTATGAATGTTAGTTCTGCCTGCCCTAGAAAGTAGTCTGTGAGCCAGTTCTTTTGATATTAACTTGGGCAGAGCCAATAATGTTTGATTTACCCACTGTAATACTAAAGTCCTGAAACACATGCATCTAGTAGTTGAATAACATGTTTGCCGGTGCTGTGCTGGTATATAATCTCTTCCGCACTCTCTTCACTTCCTTGATTTCATGTCAAAGGACAGAGTACAGAAAGATCAAGTTTTCTTCTTGTGTAGACATAACTCTAGCGACTCTAGGATCATGATTCTGTCATAGTAGGTATGACACAGTGACACAAAGTTTATGTCCCAGCAGCAACATATATTTGGGATTTCTTGAAGAAACTGCCCCACCAGACCACTTCCAGTATAAAGTGAAGTGTATTATCAAACAGTAGTGGACAGGGGTTTTAATTAATTAAGTGATTAATTAATTAATTAATTGATTTGTTTACAGGATTGGTGATTTGGTTCAAGGACCATTTTCCTCTCCACCTATGCCAAAGGCAGAGCTGTATCACAATTATTTGTCTCAATTATAACAAGCACAACTTCTGAAAAAAAATATTTGTATAAGTTGGCAGCATTGTTAGGTTAGCATTTCTTCTGTACTTGATTAATGCTAACATTCTACTTAATTTAAAACAAAACTGGTTTTATAATTATTACTTTTTGTATATCACATACAGATACTATGAATACTTTTCAACCTATATTGCTATTGTATAGACTATAATTAGCAAATATTACTACTAATTGTACAAAATATATCTTACTGTTCAACATCCATTTTTTTTACCTGCCACCTCTAATGTCAGCCAACGGATCTAATTTAGTCATTTCATTTGTAGCAGTGGCATTTGGGTGGTTTTCTTAAATGCTGTTGAAATATGGTTTTGAACAGGGGTAGGTTCTGTAGGTCCCATATATATATTTTGGCAAAGAATTCCATGTAGTAAGGAGGTTTTATAAAATGCTTTAGCGTTCAGGATAATGTTGAAAGATGGCCTTTTTAATTTTAGGGAAATATCAGTGTGGGTTCTCAGATTTGCATGGTGTGATTATTTTAATTCTTTGTCCTAGTAAATAATACCTGAGGTGTAAAATTGTGAAGGTTTGAACCACCAATAAAAGGAGTGACTTGGGTGGTTGTAGGAAGCCAAATGACATTTAGCACTGGGGAGCAATAATCTTTGTGTGGGTTAGACAGCAAGATGAACCAAGACATTTTGGTAACCTCTTTTTCCATGATGTGGGTGGTGTTCAAAAAATTTAGTATCATGAAAGGTAAAGTATATTCTAACTTGGGAATTTATGCTTTTAGTACTATTGCCCTTCTGTTTAAATATCATTTGCTAATCTGTAACAGAGGCTGGTATTTATAGACAGGCACTTCACAGCTGTGCAGTGCTTAATATCACTCATCCATTAGTGTGATGTGGCCTATGGTTACATAATTATGCATCACAGCTTGCATGGCATGAGTAGTCTGAGAAACAGAATGCACAGCAAATCAGTGGACCTATGTAAGAATTGTCATAAGGCAAGAGCAATAGAGTAGATGCATGGACCTATGTAACAAGGACAAGTGCCATAAGGCAAGAGCAATAGAGTAGATGCATGGACCTATGTAACAAGGACAAGTGCCATAAGGCAAGAGCAATAGAGCAGATGCATAGACCTATGTAACAAGGACAAGTTCCATAAGGCAAGAGCAATAGAGTAGATGCATGGACCTATGTAACAAGGACAAGTGCCATAAGGCAAGAGCAATAGAGTAGATGCATGAACCTATGTAACAAGGACAAGTGCCATAAGGCAAGAGCAATAGAGTAGATGCATGGACCTATGTAACAAGGACAAGTGCCATAAGGCAAGAGCAATAGAGTAGATGCATGAACCTATGTAACAAGGACAAGTGCCATAAGGCAAGAGCAATAGAGTAGATGCATGAACCTATGTAACAAGGACAAGTGCCATAAGGCAAGAGCAATAGAGTAGATGCATGAACCTATGTAACAAGGACAAGTGCCAGAAGACAAGAGCAATAGAGTAGATGCATGAACCTATGTAACAAGGACAAGTGCCATAAGGCAAGAGCAATAGAGTAGATGCATGGACCTATGTAACAAGGACAAGTGACATAAGGCAAGAGCAATAGAGTAGATGCATGAACCTATGTAACAAGGAAAAGTGACATAAGGCAAGAGTGATAGAGTAGATGCACTACTAAAGAGTGCGTGATCAGAGTGGTCAGTATTATAGGAAAGACAGGCAAACATGTCGCAATTAGGGTGCGGCTATGCAAGTTCACACACAACAAAGCACTTCACCATGGCCATCCATGCATTGGGAGGTAGACCATGGAGGGCCAGAACAGAAATTACCTACCCTGTGGATCATATAAATGATAAGAAAAAGGGGTGATAGTAAAGTTAGACAAGGAAGAATAGCAAGCAGAGAAAAACACACATGTTTAACCATACAGAATAACTGTTGGGAAGAAGGGCATTTTTCTTTGCAGGAAAAGCTTCACGTTTTCATACAAGAAGAGGAAGGGTTGATGAGGAAGGTATTGAGAAGTAGTTGTGTTTGGGATAGCAGGAGTGGTGAAAATTGCAGGGTCAGAAAAACAGAAAATACATATAAAGATAGAGAGTGGTAGTATTGTTGCAAAAGATGAGGATGACAGTGGATGGGCACAGACTGACAGAGTGATAGGAGGATTGGACAACAATCAAGATATAAAGGGTGACACATACAAGGCGATGAAATGTATGAATGGGAGACTGGGTATGGTACATGATGGATGGTAGACCAGCATGTAGGCTAACTAACACACGGAAAAGTGTCACAGGAGGCAGGAGTGCCTGTCCCATCACTGGGGTAGACATGCCACGTGTAGCCTTTAGTGGTCCAATGGCTGGGGCTTTCCAGTCACATGATTCAACCAGCCATGCCAGGAGGCACTCTACAGTCATGGGATGGTCTTCCAGCTGTCAACAGTCTATGTAGCTATTGCTAGGAGACTGAAGGGCCCCTTGTGGGCCACTATTAGCTTACACTCCCCTCTGCAATAATGGCCACATAGGCCACTAGTGAGCCCTCCAGGCTGGATTCAGCAGAGTGGCCAATGGTGGCCCATTAGCAAAGGTACTGACCAGCACAGGCTGGGGTAACTGCCTCCACTCCTGTGCCTCCACAAAAATCGGATCTGCATAGGGAAGAAAAAAATAAAAGGAGAACACATTAGTACATACATATACAACATATATTATTGTACCTGTACAATACAGCAGCACACATGAAAAATAAAAGGAGAACACATTAGTACATACATATACTACACATTTTATTGTACCTGTACAATACAGCAGCATACATGAAAAATAAAAGGAGAACACATTAGTACATACATATGCTACATATATTATTGTACCTGTACAATACAGCAGCACACATGAAAAATAAAAGGAGAACACATTAGTACATGCATATGCTCAATACGGCAGCACACATGGCATATCTACCCCAGTGATGGGAAAGGCACTCATGCCTCCTCTGACACCTTTCCATGCTAACTCACCACTCCTCAGCATTGTAAGACAAGGTAGTAAGAATTTCATACAGTAGTAAACCATTGAAAAGAAAAGGAAAAATCCTTACAGTAAAATTCTGCCTGACTGTCCCTAACATCTGCTTTCCACTGGCTATGCAGGTCAGATTGATGATACCACAGGTCACTATGAGGATGACAGCATTACTCACCAGACTATGTGATGCTAGTAGTATCACTTACCATTCTGGCAGGCTCCTGCCAGACATCATCCTTGAAAAAAGGGCCATTATATATTGGTCCAGCAGATGCTCCTAAAAGTCCATGTGGAAGAAGAACAAGAAAATATTGCTGTCCTTCAGGCACAACACAGAAGCCCTGCTGTTCCCAGTACCAGAAGTAGCCATGGCCACTTGACAAGGTCTATTCAAGGTGCAAAATGGTATCCCATGTGCATGTACATATGTTCAGACATCATGTGATGTGTGTAACAACACAGCAATGATGCACTTCCAGAGGCCTCTATAGAGCAGAGCTGTAGCACTACTAGCTTTACAGACACAGTACAAAAATATAGCAAGTACTTGTGTTTACGGGTCCAGCACAGACAGGGATGAGCAGGTTAACACCGCTAAGTGTGGACTGCATGGTGCATTAAATTAGCAATTCATTAGGCAGATGGCACAAAC
>NC_056746.1:22187641-22222641 GCF_019279795.1 Protopterus annectens
CCCAGTTCACTGGTGCAGACGGACAAGCTTCCACTTGTACCAGATCAATTTAGTGAAATATGACCCCACCTCCCACCCCCCAAAATGGGAGAGCTGGTATGAACTTTTCAGTCTCATCCTTCCCCCTGCCCAGTTGTTCCAGCACTTGCCTGTACTTGAACTCCGGTCATCTAAGTTGCAGTCAATGTTAACATCTCTTTCTCTCTTCCACAGAGCTGAGCATACATTCTTTCATATTTCAAACACAGAACATGTTGAAACTAATTGCTAGCATGTATGATTCAGTTTGCAAGATTAATTTATCCTCAAATACTCATTTCATTCATCACAGCGAAGCCAGAGTCTATAGGTGTCTATTGGGTACAAAGCAGAGACACTAATCCTGGCTAGGATACCTACTTGAACCATGCGTACCCCAAAAGGAACACACCCTAAATGAGAAACAATCTGGTGACCCAAGTAATGTAAAGTTACACTGCCAACTGCTGTAAGACTGTACCAGTTTGTAACAGCATGTCTGAAAGTCTTGAACCTTAGACCTGAATACAGCAAAGTCAATACTAAGTGAAAAAGAACTTTTCAAACAATGCAGATTGGGAATGTTTGGAAGTCTGTATCACACCTCCTGTGTTATCTACCACAGGTTTTCATTATTTTTTGTCTTCTGTTTTGACAACATTGCAGTAACATCTCCCAGCAAAACATAGTAATATTACTTTCTTCTGAATAAGAAATGAACAGATAATACTGTACTGCCAACACTTTACTTTTTATATGTGGTATTCAGTGTATTACTTTTTTCAGCCTAAGACTCTATTAACTCTTAAAACAACAAGCTATAACACAGATAAATTTGAGCACATCAACAGTAAAACTTATAAAAGGACATGATGCTTCAATTCCCGGTATTAGCTACAAATCTAATCATGTGTTAATCATGTGACCAGACTTGTCTCTGTTTTTTGAGATAACTGGTAAAATTAATTTCATTATTTATACCTTTGTATCTACTGGCATTCAGATTCACTTGCATATATATATCTAAATAATCCAAACATTCTTCTTTACTACCTTCCCTTTAATGATCAAAAATTCAGTCTAGAACAAAAAAAAAACTTTTAAAGCATTGCAATTCAAAACACATTTATATAATGCATTTAAAATATTGTAAGTCTTAATTGCATAAAAATGTTCATACATTTTTTTCTTCAAGCTGACATGTAGTTTTAGTATATAGAATGAGTGACAGACTGTGCATGCTGCCATATAAACTACAAAAGTTGTTTCATAAGTTGGTTAGTGGGAATTAGCATAGCTTCTTCTGGTGTTTTCACAAAATACATTGGCCCCTTTGTTGATAAACCTGCACATGCTGAATTTTCCACAAGGATTTGTGTCTGTTGAAATAACCTGTTTTATTATTTTCCTTGTTAACATTTACTTCTTATTTAACTTTGTTGTTTGGTAACCTTAGTATCCAAAAAATAAAAATAGTGAATTTAAAAACTGTAAGTACTATTCACTTCCGATGCAAATTTATCCAGTTGTTGTAGTGTATACTGCATTTGAAAAATAAATTATCAATAAATCTTACATAGAATTTTACCAACTTAAAATCAGGAATCTTATACAAATACTCTATTTCCCAATAAGACATAATTAAATTGGCAAAACTGGAGGCATGGTTGCATCTATGGCTACTTATATTGAAAATAGCCTCACCCCAAAAAAATATATATATACTTGGTTGACTTCTATGAGTCAGTCACCACAGCTGTGGATGAAGGCAAGGTGGTTCATACAGCCTACCTTGATCTGGCCAAGGCCTTTGATACCATTTCCCACTCAGGAATCATAGAAAAACTCACTAAGCTAGGTATCAACCCCTATTTACAAACTGGCTCACAGATAGAACCCACAGTGTGAAAGTAGCTAACTCCAAGTCAGACTGCTGACCAGTCACAAGTGGAGTCCCTCAGGGTTCGGTCCTGGGTCCTCTAGTGTTTGGTATCTACTTCTCTGAAGTCCAGGCCAACACGAAGGGACACTGGCTGATAAAGTCTGCAGATGATTGCAAGTTGGGAGCTATTATTAACTCCCCAAGTGATGTTAACATCCTACAGAAAGGCCTCACTGAGACCAGTAAAAGGTGTCAGAACCATGGCCTTAAGCTCAATGCCAAAAAATGTGCCATCATCCCTTTTGGGAAAAACTCAGTTCCCATGAATTACCATATCAATGGTAGTCCACTGAACACAGAAGGCATTATAAGCGATCTGGGAACACAGGTTGACAGCAACATCTCTTTTGACCACCACATTGCCATTGTGGTCAAAATGTCCCTCTATGTGGCACATCTCATTACTAAGGGTTTTGCATCCAAGAAGAAAGAGGTCATTGTCTCCCTCTACTCTTCCCTCATTAGGCCAATCGAGTACAATGCCCCATTTGGTATGTACCTCACTAGACACCTGCAACAACTGGAGAGGCCACAAAAGTACCTCACAAAGAGGATCCTAGGCCTTAAACACTTGTCCTATATGGACAGACTGAAAAAACTCCAACTATTCTGTCTCAGATCGCCTACTTAGAGACGATCTCTGCTTGACATACAAAGCCATGTCTGACCCAGCTCTGTTAGAAATGCTACATCTAAATAAATCCCAATCCCTACGCACCACATGCTCCAGAGACCTCAACCTCATTACCACAATCAACAGAACGTGCTAGAGGGACAGGTTCATAACCCAGAGACTGCTCATGGTGTGGAAAAGACTTTCCATATATCTCAAACAACACACCTCACTGGCCCTCTTCAAGAGAAATCTTGATGAGTGGATGGGAAAAAGAAAATTCACCCCAGGGATCATTCCAGTGGCTCTACTCGACAGAGGCAGTGGGAACTAAGGTCGGGTGGCATGATGCCAGCGTAATCCTATGGGCTAGGCTTGTAAAGGCTCCAGGGTCATTAGCCTAGTACACACCTATGAACCTATGAACCTATATATATATATATATATATATATATATATATATATATATATATACTTAAGTACATGTTCAACACACTCACTGATACATTTTATTTCTTTCACTGAATATTCTTTGTATCATAAAAGCATATTGCAAACCCACATATTTCCTATTATTTATGTAGTTACTATATACAAAGATTTTACATTTATTATCACTAAACTATCTAAGGGCGTTACCTCTATAAGAGTCAGTTTCTCCTTAAAATCAAAAGAGTCCCTTAAAAAAATGGGCTCTTAAAAACAAAAGGGATCAGATCAACTTTTTTTGAATTTTTGGAATATCAAAAATGCCAAAAATAACACCAACTGCTAAGTCCTCAGTTTTAAAATATTCATCTATTTTGTCATTTTTCCTTCTAATACACTTTCATACAATCATTTGTCAATCATTATGAATGACTTTAACATTTCTCTCTTACTTAGCTTTTGTCTGCCAGCAAAACATACATTTTATTAATGTAATTGCTCATATCCATAACAATGGTACAAACCCCGACTAATCCATTTTCTTAATGAGGATAGTTTTATCAGCTGGTATCATTTTAATAGTCATAGTTTCACTTGCAGTTAAATTATATCATTCATTTCTAACTTTTTTTTAAATGTCTCTAATAGCCACTCCACAGCTTGACTCAAAAGCTTGAACAGACAGATGTAGAGGGGGATTAGACAGACTTTGCTTGAATTTTCTTTGCTTTCAAATTAGCTCCTTTCTCTTGTAACAAAAACTTTAAATTTAATTTTCTAGTGTATATTTTCAGGCTGTCAATTATGTCTTTTAGAGGCCACTAGAAGAGGGAACAAAAGTGAGAGCTCTTTGTAAAATAACAATTCTTCGGTAGTTAGTTGTCTTTAAAATAAATGATAGCCTTTGGAGCTTAGTGGCATTTTTACCTCATTTGTCTATTGTTTTTGAAAGCAAGGATGCTGGGGATGTCTTTGATAATCTGCTGAACTGACTTTTACTGCTAATGCTGAAATTCTCTGTTGGTTCTGTGTCCCTCTCTGGTATACTGCTACAGTCTAATGAAACAAATCCTTCATTGAACAAAAAAAAATCATGTTCTTTGGATCCTTTGATGTTACAGTTTGTCTTTCTGGTGATTCTGCATCTGCAAAAGCCTGAGTGAATGTCTCGGTGGTTACATTGTAATGTTAGTGGGTGGGCCTAATCTTATTCAATAATTGGTTGCTGACTATTTTATAGAGTATAAACTTCATTGACTGTAGTCCCTGGCCATATTTCCACTTGTTAGGTAATCCCAACCTGTGAATTCTAATAATTATTATTATGATTATATTTATATCATAAAAAATAGATACAAAGGTGTAAATAATGCAATAAATGCTACCAGTTATCTCAGAAAAATAAGAGACCAGTTTGATCACATGACTAATCTCATGTGACCTTAAATATGTGCATATAAGGAATGTGATGGTGATTAGGAATTTATCTGATGAAGTCTCTAGTGCTTTGTCATTTGTAAAGGAGACAAAAGTGCTTATCTGTCATTTTATTATTTTTTATTAAACATCTTTTCAATGTTCTTTTCTCCTTACAACTGCATAGACTGAAAGGGGAACAGACTGCAACGTCTGCAGGCTGGGTACCAGCTTGCTTTCATGGGTTAAACAGGCTTTCCAGTGCTGATGGATGGCTTTGAAACAGAACTGGGGCAACTCATCAGGTAGGACTGGTGTGTGGGATTTCCTAGTGCTAATGGACACCTTTGAAGCAGGACTGGGCAACTCATCAGGTAAGATGTGCGTGCATGTGTGTGTATGTTTGTATGTTTTTTATATGTGTGTGTGTGTGTATGTCTGTGTGTGTGAAATGCCCCAGTTAAATATACCTGGTGGCTAGACTCAAGCCCTGTACCTTGAGAGCAGGCAGCAAGAGCTTGAATTCCCTACCCACCACCACTTGTGAAATTTTTGCCTCATATTTTTGTTTTGTTCTGTTCCTCATAAAATCTGGGGGTTTCCTGATGGATTTTGAATTTACAAAATAATGACAGGCATTTAAATTTCAGAATTAATATTCTTCAGAAAGTACATGGTAACACAAAACCTTTTATTTTAGCAATTTTCTGTCTATAAGACCAATATTTGAAATGTGTCCCTATTTTTGGGGCTGTATTCCCCCATTATTGGCTTTGTCCAGGTTTTTTGTGCTAAGGGGTTGAAAGCTATGGTGAGAACTGAATTCACTGAATAAGTCTGGGAGCTGTATTCCCCCATTATTGACTTTGTCTTGGTGTTTTGTGCTAAGAGGTTGAGAGCTATGTTGAGAACTGAATTCACTAAATGATAGCTGATTTGGCATAGTGGTATGTTGCTCTGACTGTAGTGCACGGGATCCTGGGCTCAAGACTTGGCAATGAAATGCCTGGTGGTAGCACAGCATTTTATTCTAGCAACTTTCAAAGATTATACAAGCAATGTTTAAAATGTGTCCCTAGTTTTGGGGCTTTTGTACCCCCCAATAAATTTTGGCTTTTTCCAGATTTCTTGTGCTTCAGAGATACAGTTGAGTGTCGATTGGACTTTACAAGGAGCTAAGAGCTTGAAGAGTAGTTTAGTGCTGCTTATGCTGAGTCTGTTTGCATTGTTAATAGCACAGCAGGTAGTATACTTGCTTTTGATGCAGAAGGCTGTGGGTTCTACTCTCACAGTATGTAGATGCATTGCTGATACTGTACTGTGTTGCAGGTTTAAAGGGGGTGGATGCTGCAGTCCTGAGAATGTCCTCTTTGGCGGAAACACCTAGTAATGATGAACCTGTTATCAGTTTGCCATCCATTCCCTATTGCAGTATTACTAACTTATCATTTTTTAACGTAACATAGGTAATTTACTCCTCAAGGGCAACAGGCACTTTATTTGTAGATGAAACAATGAGATATAAAGTTGTTTGTCAGCAGCAATTTCTTCATTAGTTACAGATCCCATTAATGTGGAATTATTTAGATGACTTTTACTTCTGCAGATATTTTGTATATTTACTGATACTGGTGGGTTGTAGAGGTTTGAGTAGACTTTTATGATGGAAATGGTGAGCAGCCTGTCGGGCGCTAGGATCCGCCACATAACACAAGCACTCAGGTCACTCCAAGGCAAGTACAAATATGACTCAGTTATTGTCCATGCTGGTGTGAATGACCTGAGACGTACCTCCCTGGACTACATGAAAAGAGACATAAAGGAGCTCTCTGAGCATGTAGACCAGGCCGGTATGACCCTGACCTTGAGTAGCATCTTACCCTCACCAAGAATGATATCACAATATGAAGACAAGATGATCAATTTCAACAATTGGCTTAAGTACTGGTGTCATTCAAAGGGGATCCAATGCCTGTCAGCTTGGGATGATATGCTCGACAAGCCATGATTCTTCACTAGGGACGGCTTGCACCTGTCACCCCTGGGCTTTCGGATATTGGTAAAGGCTCTTGCTACCCCCATAGTGCCTTTTTTAGGTAAGGCTCAAAAGACAAACCCACCTCCATAGGTATCACAAGGGATAAGAAACTAAAAGTAATGCTACTCAACGCCAGAAGTCTAAACCTCAAGATGCACGCACTCAAAACTCTCCTTAGCATGGAGAACATCGATATCTGTGCAGTAACAGAAACCTGGTTCAAGGCTCTCAAGAGCACCCCAGCACTACCAGGTTATACCTCATACCATGCTTTTCAGCCCCAAATCTTGGACCGAACCACAAAAGGAGGGGGGGTATCGATATTCATCAAAGATACCCACACCTCCAGGTTGGTGGCAAAGCACGAAGCATCAGAGACTATCCATGTGCAACTAACAGTGGGTAAAACTGCCTTCCAGTTTATAGCCTGCTACAGACCACCCTCCCAAACCCAGGAATCCCACTCGGCTTTCCTGAGAACACTGGAAAATATGAAGGTCTCTCCAAACACCATTATATTGGGTGACTTCAACTACCCAAACATAGACTGGGAGCATTACTCTAGCTCCAACACCCTAGCCCAAAGGTTCCTAGAATTTATAAACTCAAATGCTATGGAACAACTTGTTACCACTCCCACAAGAGGGGAAAACATACTGGACCTGATCATCACCAACATGGGGACTCTATGCTCCAGACCAGAAGTGTATCCCTCACTGGTAAGATCAGACCATAAACTAATCTCACTGGATATTCACATCCTGACCCTACTCCCTGCCCAGAAAACCACAGTGAAAAACTTCACTAAAGCAAATTTCACACTCCTCAAAACCGATGTGGAATCCTTCAAAGCCCCCGGGCCTGTGGAAAATATGGCCCAGATCGCAGAATCCTTTATAAACGCATCCTGTGAACACCTTCAGGAATGCATGGATCATGCGATCCCAAATAAAACCAAGACCCAACCCTCCAAAGGCAGACGCCCTGTCTAGTGGACCCCAGCCATAAACAAACTAAACAATAGAAGGAGGAAGCTACTAAATGACAGAGCAAAATCCCAAAAAGGGAAGGCATCACTGATCAGTATTAGCAAAAAACTACAGGCACTCATAAAATTGTCTAAGGCCAGCTTTGAGAGAAAAATTGCACAGGACACTAAAGATAATCACATAAGCTTTCTTTAGTTATGTTAGGAACCTGGGTGGTAATTCCCAGATATGCTCAGAATTAGTCCAAAATGACAAAAAATACACTGAACCCACAGACATTGCCAACATCCTAGCTGACAGGTTCAGTGCAAACTCCCCCCCCCCCCACCAAAAGGGCAAATATCTATCCCAGCAGAGTGCTGCCCGCTTGACATCTCAGATGCTCAGGTAAGAGCTGCCCTCTCCAAAGCAAAAAACACAGCATCAATGGGACCAGACAGTGTCCCGGGCTGTGTCCTACATGAACTCCAAGAAGAGCTAAACCCAAACATAAAACTACTGTTCAATCTCAGCCTTACTACAGGATATGTGCCCAAAGAGTGGCAACAGTGGTCCCTCTCCATAAAGGTGGTGCCTCAATGGATCCTGGAAACTATTGCCCCATAAGCCTGACTAGCTTGGTCTGCAAAGCTATGGAAAGGATCATCATGGACCTCATAAATAAAGATATTGGGGACCTACAGACACTGGATCCTACCCAGTTCAGCTTTGTTAAGGGCAGATCTTGCCTCTTAAACCTGGATGATTTCTTTGAAACAGTCAGCAAGGCCATTGATGAGGGGAAGGTGGTCCACACAGCCTACCTGGACCTCGCAAAAGCCTTCGATACAATACCCCACTCGGGCATTATAGATAAGCTCACCAGCTTAAATATAAACCCCTATGTCACTAGATGGATTGCAAACTGGCTCAAGGACAGAACCCACATGGTTAGAATTGCTGGAGCCATGTCAGACTCCAAACCAGTTACAAGTGGTGTCCCACAAGGCTCAGTCCTGGGACCTCTCTTGTTCGGTATATATTTCTCGGAGGTACAGGCCAACACGGAAGGACTGTGGCTGACCAAGTTCGCAGATAACTTCAAACTGGGTGCCATAATTGACTCTCCAGCCAACACAAGTATCCTCCAAAAGGGCCTCATAGAAACAGACAACTGGTGCCAGAGCCATGGCCTCAAGCTAAATGCCAAAAAGTGTATAGTCATCCCCTTTGGCAAAAACAAAGTGCCCACAAATTACCGCATAGGTGGTAATCCATTAAGTACAGAAGAAGTAATTAGGGACCTGGGGACCCAAGTTGATAGCAATCTCTCATTTGGCAACCATGTGGCCAAAGTGGTTAGAAAAACATTTTATATAGCCCACCTAATCATGAAGGGATTCACATCTAGATCAGGGGAGGTAATCGTGCCTCTTTACTCATCCCTCATCAGGCCCATAATTGAGTACAATGCCCCTTTTGGGATGTACCTTACCAGACACCTGCAGCAACTGGAAAGACCCCAAAATTACCTCACCAAGAGGATCAAAGGGCTCAAACAGATGCCATATACTGCCCAGTTAAAGAAACTCCAGCTCTACTCAGTGGCATACCGCCTGTTCAGAGGCGATCTGTGCCTGACGTGTAAAGCCATGTCCAACCCGGAATTAATGGACATGCTGCACCTCAGAAAATCCAAATCCCATCGAGCTATGCGCTCGAGAGACTTGAACCTCAGCACTGAAATAAATAGGACATGCTGGAGGGACAGATTCATAACCCAGAGGCTCCCTTCACTATGGAATAAAATCCCAGTCCAGGTTAGGCAGAGTCCCTCATTGACTCTCTTCAAGAGGAATCTTGATGAGTGGATGGGAGATCATAGGTTTACCCCGGGTATCACTTCTGTGTCCTGTTAGACAGAGGCACAGTATACTAACCTCGAAAAAGGGCATAGCAAAATAAATTTAAAATGGGTGGCGAAAGTCAAACACATTCTGGCTAGGCTTATAAATGCCCTAGGGCAGATAGCCTAGTATGAACCTATGAACCTATGAACCTATGAACCTAAATGTTCTGAACTGGGCAGTTTTGTCATTATTGGTGCAATGCATTTTGTTTCATTGTTTACTGGGAAAATGTTCAAAACAATACATTTTAAATGCCCTCTAACAACTGTACTGTATTATACAATGGAATAAGTTTAATACAATCAGGAAATTGTATTAAAGAACACATGTATGTTTCCTGTGCAAGGGGCCTATGATTTGAAAACACCCCAAAGTTAATCTTTATCTGGCACTGGCCAGATGTATTTTCTTTGAATGTGGGTTTCAATGCTGTTTCAACAAATGTGAGTTTCAAGGGCAGAGAAGTTTTAATGCTAAGTCTATTTTCATTGTGAGACTGCATTGCTTTGTTTAGCAGATATCTATTAGTGTTTATGCTGTAAAATGTAAAATAAAACTTTTAAATGAAACCCAAATCGTAGAAGTAAAGCAGTGTGCACATTACAGTGTTTATGGTAAATGGGGTGAAATAGCCAAGTAATGGGACATTGGAATAGCTGTAGGGGGGAGGCCCCATTTGACCATGATTTTGTGAGGGGAGAAGGGCAGCAAACTCAGACAGCCCCGGCTGAACTATACCTCTTAACTGTCCAGATTTTTGCATAATGAATAGGCTTTTGCTTCTTATTTTTGGTTTGTTCCTCATAAAATTTGTGGTTGTCTGGCAAATCATTTAGGAATGAAGTCACTAAATAATGACAATTGAGTTTCAGACTTCATACTCTTCAGAAAAATGCATGCTGAAGCGAGACCTGTTATTCTGTCAACTGTCTAAGTTTATAGAAGAGCAATTTGTAGTATTGTTTGTATGTTCCCCCAATATATTTGGCCTTGCCCAGATTTCCTGCATTAAGAGGTTGAGAAGTATGCACAAATAAATCACTTTATTGAATTAGGTATATCCAAACCTCTCAACTGTCCCCAATTTTGGCTCAAAATGTTGCTCCCCCCTAATAATCCCTCCTCAAAATGTCAAAATTGGAAGAAAATGTGGAGAGTTTACAATTAATAAATAATTGTAATGATCTGAGTTATAGATTACTTTTAATTTTAGAAACGCATGTGGATTCTCTTATTTTGTCAGCTGCTCAAGTTAACAGTACTAATATTAAAAAGTGTCCTTTCTTTGACAGGTTCCCAGCAGTATTGTGTAGTTATTTTATATTTTTCCATCACATTTTTGGTCCGTTTTTCATAACATTGTGGTTTTCTGGCAAATTAGTGGCAAATCATTAAAGATTGAAGTTAGAAAATGACAGACATTTGCTTTTCAGATTTCATACCCTACAGAAAATTCATACTAATGCAAGACCTACTATTATGTTATCTTTCTAAGTTTATAAGAGCAATATTTAAAATTTGTCCTTATTTTTGGGGCTTTGTTCCACTTCTGTTTATGGCTTTGTCCATATTTCTTGCTCTGAGGCTGAGAAGTATGACAAATGTGTCAGGGCCATCACCATCAGCCAGAGATATTTCAAATTGGGACATACTTGTTGCACCCCACTCCCCCACGTAGTGACTCTGGATTTGTCCAAGCAAGGCAAGGAGCAGTTATGCAGTGTAAGTGTGCAGGGTATCCCCCATCCAAGGTAGACACAAGTACTACAGTAGCTTTTCATCTGTCCTTGATTTTGCAGAATGTTCTGGTTTTCTGTCATATTTTTATACTGTTGATTTATGCTTCTTATTCAGAAAATGCATGTTGTTGCAGTGCCTATAGCTCTGTGTTTAAGTAGCAATGCTTTAATGACCATCGGTTATGCTTGTCTGAGACTGTAAGATGCAAGTAAGCTTTAATAAGCATACCGTTAAAGAATTACCAACATTGAAATACTTTTTGTTTTTGCTATGCAGAGAATATTTACATAACTAGATAGCTGATAAGCCTTAGGTATTGAAATACATATGACAGTATTTGTAATAAAGGACAGGACTACAGTATTTTCAGAAGCTTATTACATTTGTTGGAGACTTGCAGTCATCTTTTCAGGCTTTACCTGTAAACTAAACAGAATGCCAATCTATCATGTGTGGTCCATAACCTGTGCAGTAATTCGTTAAGCAATTTAGCTTGAGCTTGTTTCTTGTTTGCTGTTCATTTTTACTTTGATTCATAGATTAGTACTAGGCTAACTGTCCTCAGGGGCCATTTTAAGCCTAGCCAATTACCCCGTGTGAGAATCAAACCCTACACCAACCTCCCACTCCCTTACACCAACCTCCCACTCCCTCATGTTTTCCACATAAAACAAGTAGATAGTTGTTGTCAGGCAGCAGTTTTTTTTTTTTTTTTATAAGAAACATTTTTACAAGTGGGGGTATCACAGAGATTGCTACTTTCAGCATGTTACTCGGTACTTTTATAAAGCTGAATATAAATTATAACTAGAACTGCAGTGCAAGGAGAAGTGGTTTGAGTTGAGTGCTGCTTGTTTTTTTATACTTGATTTTGGCTGGCATTCCAGTAATGTATTTAAAAAGTAATTTATTTTTTTCATGCCTCACAACCTTTTCGTTTCCATCTCAATATTAAGTAACCTATCATGTAGCCAATGTATTGAAATATTTTTTTCTTCTACAATTAATTTTGTCTCAGTCCCAGTTTTTGTGTTTTTTTCAGCATAGCTCCACCCCTTTATAGTGGACCACGCCCCTTTCCCATTGGCCCCACCCATTCAACTTTATCCTGTAGCGCTCCTTTGATTTGAAGTCACCAGCCACCACTGCTCCTTGCTCTGTGGTACTGTTTGTTCTTGGTTTCGAGTGAAACAGCAAAACTTGCTAGGACATTGAAATGAATGGTGAAAAATATAACAGAAAATTATGTAGTCATATGAGTCCAAGCATAGAGAAAAGTACACTAATATTGACTAAATATTGAAAAGTCTGTATCTAAACATAATGCACTTCATGATCAGTCCCCATATACATATAATGCCTCGCCTAAATCACCCAAATGGGCTTTCAAGTGTTTAAATATTGATGTTGATATTACGGTAATGATGTGTAAAATCCAGTTACTTTCTTCTGCAGTAAGAGTAGCATTTATGGGGGAATCCAGTATAAGCCAAAATTGTTTTTTTGGTTAAAGGAAGAATGTTTTTTCTGATGTTGAAGCTAACAACGTCATGGGTTTTGCTCCACAGAGCTGCCACTTCTAGGCAATGCTGTCATAAATGGATGTAGTTGGCCTTGGGCTCTCTATATCTCCAGCAATTTCTCATTTTCTTTTCTCTGGTTTTCCCCTGCATTGGCCTGTAGGGCCATCTTTGTAACTTTTTGAACTACTTACATTGCATGGTTACTCCCAGCACCACTATGGCTGTCTTGGTCATGCTTGTTAATCATTTAGTAGATGTAATTGTGCTACCAGTTTGGGTCTCCTAATAGTGCCAGTCATTTTCAAAGATAGTTGGGCTGTATGTATGAAGTTGTTTATATATGCTGTATAAGAGATATAGATTTAAAGTACATTGGTGTGGGTTTCACCCTATCTGCTGTCCCATAGTGGTGTGTTTTTTTTTAATTTATTTTCTGCCCCAGTAAAAGAAGTTATAAATATTGCCACCATTGCAATTTGACAACAAGTTTTGCATTCAGCCAGGGTAAGAGGGGGAATAAGTCTAGCCAATATAGAACATTACCTGCAATCTGCTTTCCACAAAATATAGTGCTGCCGTTAATAAGTGCAGTTGGGTTTGCCGAAATTCTGTCCAAGATAGTGTGATCATCTTTAATTAATCCTAATTTAGTAAGTAGGGAAACAGCTTTGATTTCAAATTCCCCAAATTGAAGACCTTCTTACACTTTACAACAGCAAGTTTCTCATTCTATAATGAGCTAAGACTAAGTCTGGTATAGATCTATATAGGGTCTAGTTTAGATTTGGCATAGATAAGATGGGTCAGGTCAGCCTTCATGAGTGTATCTCTTAAGATTCAGGCAACAAAGTTCACCAAAAGATTTATTGGCCATCAAGTTTCTCCTTGATAGCCTTGGATGTTTGGTGTCCCAAATAAAGGAGAAAATGTATTTCTGTAGCTCAGTAGTTAGAGCACATGGTTGGCTAGCTTAGGAATATACCGAGTGAGGAAGATGAATTTTGCTAATAAAAAAACCTTGACAGTGGCAATCTTTGCTAATAATGAAAGCTTGATGACAGTCCAAGTTTTTACCTTCTCTCATATTTGAGTAAGAAGGGAGTTGAGATTTCTCATAGTCGATTTTAAGAGTAGAAGGAGATTTCAGATCTGGCGTAATTGTGTATTTACACAACTAATGACCCTTCTTTCTATATTTGCTTTTGTGAGACAGCATGCATGGTTTAGAGAGAATTGTACTGCCAGTTTATGGCAGACCAAAAAAAGGTTTGAACTCCTGAAGCACTTCTCAAATTTTGGTGTATGTGGGGATTATCCAGTCAGAGAGTGCAATAGTCTGCAAACCAGGCATTGGTTTGAACATCCTGCTGTCTGAAGTGAATGCCCCAGTGTCAGTAATGGTGTCTAATAAATAGGTCCAATGCCTCCATTGCTAGAATGAAAAGAGTGGGCAGTAGTGGGCAGCTCTGCCTGGCCCCTTATAAACAGTTCATAGGTTCAAGGGTTCATAGGAAATTACTAAACTAATGGCTAAAGGGCTCTTATAACCCTAGCCAATATAACTTGATTTTACCCAATATGTGGTCCCTAGGGGCAAGAGGATAGCATGGATTTGTGGCTGTACATTGAGTATCTTACAGATTGCCCCATCCATAAGGAACAGAGGCATTATTCCAGGTGTGAATTTGTGATTCCGCATCCAGTGATCCAAATTGCGTAAAGGGGTGGGAACCCATATTGTTAATTGGGTCACTGGCCGATTGTACAGTAATTGACACTCCCTGATGAACATTTTATGTATCCCTTGCTCAAGGGATGTTTTAACTCAAGAATGGCTTATAATTGCTTGAGCACAGCCTCACAGCTAATAGCTGAAGATAATGCAGAAGTCCAGCAGAAAAGTGTAATTCTACTGCCAACACTTTAGCAGAAATATAAGACATAGACCACTGTACTGCACTGAACAATGCTGAGACCTTACTATAAGAAAAATAAAGGGTTATGTTTTACCAAATTTTATTGTAACTTTTTTTTACAAATTGGAATTTTAACCTTGATATAATTAACAAACAGAGAATCATCTCATGCCATCATAGTGTTAGTCGTCAACAACTATTTCTTGTGAGAGTGAACCAATTAAATCATGTATCTTTGAATTAGCTCATAAAATATCAAAGTCAAATAAACTCCCTGAAACATCAAAAATAGAAAAGACAGCATTTTTTGCATGGGGCAAGTGTCCTGCACCCCATCATGTGGGGTTCTGTGAGCTCCACATCTCCACTATTATACAGAGTATAGGGTAGAGTAGAGGGGGGTTGACTCCCCTTCAAAAACAATATTTTTGTGTTTTTAAAAAGTTACATTTTGCACGCACTGAGGCTGTTCCTCAGTGCATACATACTTGTGTGTCAAGTTACATATTTTTGACCTTTTGCAGTCGACGATATATGTTTTTTGTGTAATATAGTATGCCCATACATACCTATATCTCTATGTGTGTGTGTGTGTGTGTGTGTGTGTGTGTGTATTGTGTTATAGAAATACATATATGGTGACTACTTAGATACATTTTATCTTCACCCTTGGTGAATTGTTAAAAGGTTATCCACATCCTTGTCATGTCATCAGTGTTACTAGAAATACTCTGAACCTGCCATGTTTAAGGCACTTGCCAAAAACAAAGGCTAAAACATCACACAGTGCATTTGCAAAACATAGAAACGCACCACACACATAAAATAAACCTCATCCTCAAAGCTACCCTTACTTTTAAAGAAAACAGTAAAATATAACAAACAAGTTAAACACAGATCACATCTTCCATCTTGACACACTGCATACAAAAATACCCATATATAACCTGTCAGACGAACACAGCTGACTTTAAACAATCCTCTAAAAACACAATAATTTTATAAAGAAAAAAAAAGAATTAAAATCAAAGTACAAAAATATAAAATACAGACTGTATTAATGGCAAAATAGATTCAGTACTTACTAAACTAAGACCATGCTGATTAAAAAATGTAGCTAAAGTATAAATCTAACAAATCATATCATAACCAGCAGTGCATTACTAAAATATATTAAAAATGAATCGATACTACAAAAAATGCATTGGATTCAGAATAGAAAAACGCAAACAAGATATTTCATTCACAAATACATACAGACACTTCAAAATAATGTGCTCTTCAAACAACTTGCTCACTTACTGCAGACTGCATAAATCTATTGGAAATAATTATTCAAATATAAATAAGAGGGAAAAGCAACATACACACACACACACACACACACACACACACACACACACACACACACACACAAGCACACATATCTATATCTGCCTGTATAAATATGTGCAAACATAATAATCAAATGAGGAAGAATCCTGTACCAGTTCACCAACCAAGTTAACTAATGAACAAACAAACAAACAAACTACAGCAAGATGAACATTGATTGTTCAAAGACAAATATGCATCTCTGAATGGTGCAGCATATGTGAGTGCCTTTCCACTAATGGGCACCACAGTATTCCATTATGTTTAGTGTGTTTAAACAAATCTGTTTAACTTTGCTTGTATTTAAGCCCTGCATTTACATGCTTTTTTGCTCAGTTTGGTGGAACTGTTCCGAGTTTGGTGACCTTAGCCAGCGATCTGGAGTGTATCTGAACTAAATCCAAGGCATCAACTGTGTTTAACAAAAAATAAGTATATTTTAAGCTTGCATTGCACTTTTTTTAACTGTATTTTGCTTAATTGCTGCTTCACTTTTGCTGTTTTTACTGCTGTGACTTTTTTCTGCAGTTTACATTTCTAGTACTTCTGTATTTTATAGCATAGGCTAGATTCAGATTTGCCGAATCTAGGCTGTTTGGTATTCCTTGAGCACTAAAACAAGCCATGCTACATTAAGAAGACCTTTCTGCACCCTTGTGGGCAGAAGTGTGTAGTCCAGGACCTATCTGATTTGGGGATTACTGGAAAAAGGCTCAGTTTTTGGCTTTCTCATTGGTTAGTTTGTGTTAAAACTGTTTAACTTCGCTTGTATTTAAGCCCCGCATTTGTACGAAGCTGCGCACTATGCAACAGGGTTTAGTGCTGCTGTGTATAGACACAAATGCTTAGAAACACAATTTCCCCTTGACATCTGCAAGAGAACCCTCCATAGCTCCATTGCCTCTCTGTGCGCAATGCAGTTGCGCATTGCTACCCAGCAAGCAACTCAATTGCTCATTCTGAGGCTTTGACGCAGTCTTCCCCCTTACTCTCCACATAACAGCCACCTGTGTTCGTCTTACAAGCAAACCCTCATCCATCCAGCCCATCACCACTAGTTATTACAATATTTACCTGCCATAATGGATGGACAGTTTCCCACCATTTCTCCAGACAACCTGATTGACATGGGCATCCTGAGACAATGTAGCAATTGCCTCATGTATACTGACAACCACTTGCTCCTAAAGCAAATAAATACAGTATGTAAGAGATGTAACTATACTATGAAATTAGAATCAGTCCTCTCACATAGCAATAAACAAGACATACAAAAGGTTGTCAGCACACACACAGCTCCCCTTGGATACAAGATAAGATCAAGACATATAAACCCACATACATGGAGGTACTCACTAAGAGCTTACCAAAAGACCAGAGACCTCCCAAACGCAAACAATATACACATACTGGTACATGGACAAAATTCACCACTACACATATCAGTGTATCAACAATTAAGCCAATAAGCAAAACACCTCAAAGCCTCATGTTCTGGACATAGTCGACTCAATAGTGTCAGGTGCCAGGATCTGTCAAATCACACATATACTCAAGTCACTCAGCAACAATTACCGATATGTCCCTCGCCCTAAGCAGCCTTCTATCTTCATCTAGGATGATGCCACAATACAGACAAAAATGACTGATTTCAATAATTGACTTAGCTTCTGGTGTCACTCCAGGGGGATTCAGTATCCGTCTGCCTGGGAAGCAATTATCAACAGGCCATGCTGCTTTAGCACAGATGGCCTTCACCTGTCTTCTTGGGGCTTTTGGATACTGGCAAAGATGCTTGACTCCCATATAGTGTTTTTTAGGCAATGTCCAAACAACAAAATTTGCAATGTAAAGAAATCCGCTGATAACAAACTAAAGGTCATGCTACTTAATGCTAGGAGTTTAACCAGTAAACTGCACTCCCTGGAAGCCCTCCTCACCTTGGAAGATACTGATGTTTGTGCAGTCACTGAGACATGGTTCAAAGCTGCTGAGAGCACCCCAGTCATAGAAGGCATCAATACCTTACACAAGTTCAGACTCCAAAACAAGAGTGAAAGAACCAAAGGTGGAGATGTATCCATCCTCATAAAATCCATATACACCTCGAGAATGGTGAAACAGTACAACTCTCTTGAGCTACCCCAGGTCCAATTAACTATAGGTAAAATACCCTTCTACATAATTGCTAGCTACAAGTCCCCCAGTATGAACCAGGAGAAGTAAACCACCTACCTGGACTTGCTAGAGTCAATCAGTATATAGATGAAAACCTTGGTTATGGGAGATTTCAACTATCTTTCCATTGATTGGGTGACTTACATGAGCACAAACATGATCACTACAAGGTTCCTGGACTTTGTTAATCCAAGTGCCCTGGAACAGTTGGTCCACACCCCCACAAGGGGCTCAAATGTCTTGGACCTAGTGCTCACCAACACGGGGGGGGTCATTGCACTACCCTCTGTGTGTTGCCCTTTCTGGTAAGGTCACATAATAAATCTTTCTTGCTTGAAGTAAAGATCAAACCTGACACCCCCACAGTAGTAAAAAAACAAACATTTCTCCAAAGCAAAATATTGCCTACTAATCAATGGTATAAAAGGTTTCAAAGCCCCTGCCAACACAGCTGACGACTCCTATGCATAGAAATACACAGATGCCCTATTTAGCCACTTAAACAAATATATTGACTTGGCTGTACCAAATAGGAACAAAACCAGGTCTTCCCAGAAAAAACAAGCAACCCTGGTGGACTGTAAGTATAAAACGTTATACAACAAAAGAAAGAAACTGATATCTAAGAACAGGAGGAAACTTACTCAACAGAGGAAGAATAGCCTCCACAGCTTGAACAAGCAAATCAGATATCTTGTAAAGTCCTCTAAGGCTAGCTATGAGTCTAAATTAGCATCCCTAGCTAAAGACAATCATAAAGCATTCTTTAACTACATCTGAAACCTAAAAGGGAATGCCCAGCTGTGTGCCAAACATATAGTGAACCTGAGGAAATTGCCAACCTGCTAGCTGACAGATTTAGCAATAACTTCACCCCCCCCCGTCCCCACCAGACATACCCCAAAGCATTCCTAACACCAGTCATCTACCAAGAATCTCCAAAGAACATGTCATACAAGCACTCTCCAAGGGCAAAAATACAGCTGCTGTGGGACCAGATAACATCCCAGTCTGCTTACAAAACAATCTAAAACAAGACCTAGCAGAACCACTTGGCACTCTCTTTAACCAGAGCATGAGAACTGGCTTTGTGCCGGCAGAGTGGAGAACTAGTATTATTTATGTACTGAGCTTTTTATTTTTAACTTAGGAGTTTAGTAATCAAATATGTGCCATCTGGAATTATGGTCTTTGAGGAGTTGGGTTATATCCACTTCCTCTGTATATATACTATGTGGATATGAAAGTATGCCATGTGTGCCATGCCTACAAGTGTGCATGCATATAGTCATTTGCCAGTTTGCACCTACTATTGTTAATTGATTTACACTTTATATCTCTGGCCTATGCCAGAGATTATTTAATGCTGTTCTTGGCATTACTGATTGCTCCAAAGAAAGAAGAGTGCTCCTAGATGCTTAACCCTGTTCCTAATATTAATGTGGCAGTTTGGTAGCTCAAGTCCATGCCCAAAACATGCCATATCTCCCCAGAATATTATTCTGGCAGTGGATCAATCAGCTAGCTCCCCATGCTTCATCCTAGTTTTAAGAGATTTTTATTAAAGTGGTACGCCTCATTTTTCTGGACTATCTTGTATAGTAATCATTGATTTGAGCTTTAGAAGGGAAGCTTGTTTTACTTCATTAATAATCATTGATTCTCTTGACAATATTTTTACTTTATTCCTTTTCTGCAATTATTTGTATTATAACTGTTTTTTGCACTTGTGTATTGAACATTTTTTGCTTCCACCCATGTTCTTGCTCTACTGGTTTTGTGTTAGTTTAAATGTTCCAGTGGATTTTCTCTCCATTGCCCATTCTAGTAATCCATTTCATGGGTCCATAACTACATTAAGAAGTTTTTTCCTCAAAGCCAGGAAGCAGTTTTTCCCTGCAATGTGCTACCTCTTCCCTTTGCTCTGTCCTATCCTTCCTACTCAAGATAGCCTCTTCTCATTTCTCCAGCATGATCTTATGCACAGATATCATGCCCATTTCTTCTGGCCTCCAGAGAGAATATGTCTAGGTATTTTCTGGTCATACCTTCCTCCTCTATTTCAAACACCATTCAGGTGTCTTACCTCCTGACTCCTTCCGACAGCCTGCTATCTCTTTCCTTGTGTGGTTTCAAGTACTGCACATAATACTCAAGGTGTGGCTTGAGGAAGCTCAGTGCAGTGGGAGTATTACCTCTTTCGTTATAGAGTGCATCACTCTGAGGACAGATGCCAGCAATCTATCTCTTACTCTTATGAAAGTGGGCTAATCCAAGTAGGTCCAATTCCCCCAAATCCTTTTCCTGTGCCTACTGCCGATACTTCACACCAGGGGTGTTATGGGTTTGGTGCAATCATTTGCATTTGTCTGCATTTAACCTCAACTGCCACTTTTTGTTTCTGTTCAGTCTTTGCTGGTCCTTGGTTAGCCTGTTGTCTTATTGTGCACCTAGGCCTCTTCTCCTTCTCTTCTTCCCTTGATATTTCACATGGTCAGTAAGCAGCCTTGGTCCACTAGCTATTCTTCTTTTGTCCTTCCTTAACCACTAGGTTACTTGCCCTACATCCAGACCCTACACGCTCCTTCATGGGTGAGTGTTTTTCTTCCATTCTTATCTTGCAGTTGACATATCGCTACTCCTCTACCAACTCCCCCCTCTGTGATTCCCAAATAACCTATACCTGGCACTTCTGTGTTTTATCCCCCTCTTGTTATAGACCCTGAATTTTGCAATGCCATCAATGCCTAGTTTCTCCTTCTATATTAGTGTTCTTCCATCTTCATACCCAAAATCCTTACTTTGCATAGCAATATACCCAGCTGTGCACTTGGACACGTTTACTCATTTCCCTACAACATTCTGTTTCTATTTTCTACTTACTAGTATCATAGTATCTCTCTCCCTCCCCTATGTCTGTAAGTTCCTTCACCCCTCCATCTTAGTTCAAACATACATTCACGGAACTATACCTTTCATACTCACCTCTGAACACCCCTGTTCCTTCTTTTTTAAGATACAAGTTGGGATTCATAGATGGCTAGTGCATTGTGCTGTACAAACTAGCATAGCTAGTAGGACATAGGCAAATCTAAGAAAAAGACAGGGTAACTGCTCAATGACCAAAATAGCATGGCACACAGTGCATGCTAATGAGTGCAGAATGGCATGTAAATGAGGAGTCCTATGCAAATTAACCACATGAATTATGCAAATAAACCCCCCTGAAACAGGTAGACCATTTCAGAAATGTATAAATAGCACTGCACAGCAGTACATACCCATTGTGAATGCCATGATTTGTGAAGTACATTGAGATCCATGCTAGCAATAATGGCAGTAAGTCTTCGGAGCTTCCATCAGAGACAATGCCTGCAGTGCTGTAAGCTGAAGCTGTCTGCAGCACTGGAGGAGGTACATACACTGCCTGACATATCACCAGGTGAAGGACCAACAGATTGTGAACCTTTTCTGAGAGGACAGAGATACTGTAAGGGACCTAGATTAACCAAACTGTGCCTCCAGCAATCAGGATCAATGGGATGTGCGGTATCCCTATTCCTATGGATACCTAGAGATGGGCAGCCTTAATAATCTCAGGCTCAATGGGATGTGTGGTATCCCCATTCCTATGGATACCAAGGGATGTGCAGCCTTAATAATCTTAGTTACACACACCTTGCAGTGACCTATGTGGCACACATTAGGTATATTGCTGGTATCAGTCTCATGAATCCTAAATCACTTCCTTGATATCATGCAGCAACACACTATGGAGCAGATTTGGTTTCCTGGGACAGTGTAGAAAGGAATCAACACCATGGGGTCTTTTATGTTTATGATATAGCTCAATTTTCAGGTCTTTGGAGCCATAACTTGTCACTCTGTTACCATCAAGACCCCACCTGGTCCATAGGGCCTGCAATACATAAACAGGAATGACTTCCACTCCCTGCCCTGCCAGATGATCTGCAATGCCCAAGGCATTATTTATAATGTGTCTGGGTACCACCTGGGTGATTTATATAATTCACATATTTCACGTACATCTAATCTATAACAATATTTCCTGCAGATGGACTTCTCGTGAAGTAACCCTGTTGGTAGGTGCACTGTTATGCTGTATTGACAGGTGTATGACAAAGTGCCATGCAAAAAGGGTGCAGACTAGTGGCAAAGAGTTCATATTCGGTTTACAACTATGGACCAAGTTTTCAGACAAGACAAAATAAAATTATGCATGTGGTATCACAGCCATGCTGTGCAGAGCTGTGGATGGACTGGCTGCATGCTGCATCAGTCATCAGCATATCCACACAGGTTAAGTGGTGGACAGGCTACAATCATCATCAGTTGTGGAGGTGCTGTGACATAGTGACAAGACACTGCAACAAAATAATTTGGGATTGAGTCATAGGAGGTGAACAGAGTAGTAATGTATGCTGGGTAGATGTGAGGAGTAGGAGATCACATCCTCCAGTGGTGGGATTGGGCTACAATGATGTGACTGTTCTTGGTGAACTTTTTGTTGGCTTGTAATGCTGAGGCTCATTGTGGGCTATGTCAGGATGGGTATAGAACATCAGGACACTGTGTGTGTACTTTTACAGTGCAATCCATGTGTTGACCCTGATAAGCGATGCCAACTGTGACCTGGACAATGACCATGACCATGGCACAATACATGTGAGGCTATGTACTAGGCCTGTAACTCTAGGGGCACCTCTATAATAGCGGATGTTAGTGACCATCTCTCTGTAGGATTGAAGACAATGCCACAGTGTCATCAGACTGTGCCATTGTGCCATCAGACTGTGCCACTTTTTCTTCTTTCGGCTTTTCCCGGTTAGAGGTCACCACAGCGGATCACCTGTCCACTCATGATTGGCAGCAGAGTTTTACAGTGTTGAGTTGCCAGCCCAGTGCCCACCCTTCCACAGAAGGCACACACATGCATGCACTCACACATAGGGCAAATTTAGAGTGTCCAATCCACCTACATGTTGTTATTATTATCAGCAACATGTACCCTGCAGGCATCAGTCCTATGTTGTCCTATTGTGCTGGACCCTCCAACAGTGAACTCTGTGAAAGCATGAATACACATGCTAGCCCTGTTACACCACATACATACATCTCTACAACCCCCCGTGGCATGAATACTGATACCCAGAATATACTGCTATAGTATAGGTTGACAGACATACTACAGTTAGCGTTATGAACAGCCTCACCACTCTCTTATGCACTGCTCCAATATTTCAACATATAGCCCCAGATTTCAACATCACTTGTGTCATACCCTACACACAGTTTTCTATGTTCAGTGTTTGCCTCCTCCATCCACAGGCATGTTGGTGCCATGAGTTCCAGTTTCCCATACACCAGGACATCTGCCTTACTCATTCTGATATCTACTACTGGCATTGTTGCTGTTGCTGAGAATATTTTCCAGGCAGGACTCCTTTTGTAACTATGTGAAGTTGCACCTCTACAGAGGTTTTAATCAAATCCCTCTGCTTAGTACAGATATGACCAGTGTTTCACAAAATGGTGCCAATGTACCGTATTGTTCTTAACAAGAGGCAGTTAGTGCTGTGTTCATGTAAATATAGCCAATCAACATCCTTGTCTTAGAATCACTGACTGCACAATGCACTATCCATACATGTAGACAGAAGCCACGAATGCCACAATGTTCACCAACAATGTGTCCTGTATCCTCATGCATACGGTAGGTCTATACAAGCTGTGCCATGATGCAGCACTACATTGAGTGACATATGATTCAGAAATGTGCATCCATGCACATAAGGCTACCCCTTTGCTCCTCAAGGAAATGTAAATATCTCGCCATGGCTACTATAGTAACTAGGCAATGCAGACCTCCAGCATAGTGTGATAAAGATAGCTACATTTTCATTGCTGCTCTACACATAAACTTTAGGGAGGACCTGAGGACCAATGGTCCTTTGAAGAAAGGGTTTGGCATGTGCTGGAAGGAATGTTGAGCAATGCCGCTGGCATCACCCATTCTTCTGAGCAATGCAGAAATCATTATATTGACCTGAAATGGTGCCACCCTCACCTACTTCATGAAAGGGAGGCAGAGGTTCAGTACAGAGATTCAGAAATGTACTGTAAGGCATTTTTTCAGTACCATTGTCTTCTGCTGTATTAACTGTTGTACATGTATAGTTAGCAGCACATGATTTGCTGTCCAAGAGGGGAAGATCTGCAACTGTACCAGACAGTGTGATATGTAGGTGTTGTGTGGCAGTGCAGTTCATATGTGCAGTGGTACTTTCTCTCTCTCTCTCTCTCTATATATATATATATATATATATATATATATATATATATATATATGATATATGTCTTGTGATTTTTTCACATTCTTTCATCCTTCTCCATGTCTAGTTCTGGAACAAGAGGAGAAGGAGGAGTGAACCAGAGTCTTTGCCAGAGACCGTATCGGGTTTATATCAGTCCGTCTAAATGGCTGAATATCGAATACCAGATGTTCGAACTGCCAAGTTCGAACACTGGTTATCATGAAGCCATGGCCTGCCAAATTCTTTCCCAGTAGAATTCAGTGGGCCATTTCTGTGGCTTCGCGAGTATCAGGACTGTGGTGGGAAGTTGCGGGTGGGGTTCAGGTAAGTGTGCGATTGTGTGGATGTTAGGGTTAGGGCATGGGTTAGGTGAGTTAGAGTTAGGGTGCGGGTGAGGTGGGTGTGCGATAGTGAAAGACTTTAGGATTAGGGCAGGATAGGTGAGTTAGGGTTAGGGCGCAGGCAGATAAGTGTGTGATAGTGACCGACCTTAGGGTTAGGGTTTGGGTTAATGTAAGTAGATCGATAGTAGTGTATGTACAGTTTAGTGTAGGGTTAGATGTAGGATTTTGAGTGTATGTGTGTGGATTGATGTTGTTTTGATGTGTTTGTGTTGCGTGTATGTTTCTTGGAACTGTTTTAAGACTTCGATGTTTTTGCAGTTTGTGGTTTGAAGTTCAAACATATGATGTTCGAACTTCAGATGTTTCGATAAACTGATATAGACCAGACTGTATCTAATACTGCCAGGTCTGCCTGTCAGCAGGAGGTGACCTGGACGAGTCACTTTTGTAATTGTTAACCATAGAATGTGAGCCCCTATCATAACAATGAAAGGGCTGCTGCATTTTATGAGCTACTGCAACTATAATAAATAATATTGCATAACATGGCTGGGAAGCAATGTTCATATGAATGATGCATGAGTGCTGCCGTATAACTTCAGAATTTTGCAGCGTTCCTTTGTTTCTTACACTTAAAGGGATGATATATTCCCTTTACAGTACTTAGTGGAATGAGCATACAGGTGCTGCTAATGTTCCTGGGTGTGGAACTTCGTTTTAACATTTCACATTCCATCATTGCACACCCTGTTTGTTTCAGTCATTGTATGTCACATAAGCTGTGCTTCTTATTAGGTAAAAAACAATGCTGCCTTTTCAAGATAATGTGGCTGTTGTTGTGTGGAAGTACACCACTATAGATGTTGATAAAATCCTCCTGCCTCACCTAATCTCTTTGCAACAACATGCTTTACATAAGCTGCAGATCACAATTAACCAACAGAAAGTTTTCCTGCACCACCTTGCAAGAATTACCACATGTGTTGTCATTTTTATTTGTAACATTCTTTCCTTTTATAATCTCATATACGTTTCTGAATCCCATCCCATGTGACCCTACTTCCTTTAAAGAAATGTTTTATTGCAGTACCCCCATACCACCTCTGTCGCTCTCTTTTTCTTTCCATCTCATTAGAATCCAGTTGTTCTCACATGTCTTCTATTCTAATCACTCTTTCTTCTTGGTCTATACTAACTCTCCTGAGAATCTTAAAGTTTCACTTCTAACCTCATTCTCTGGACTTGAGTTTCCTTTTGGTTTCTAACTGAGATCCTACATCATACTAATTGTCTTTTTCTGAATTGCATTCTATCATGTGTCCTTGTCAATAAATAAAGGATCTGCAGAGCTGCAGATAGAACTCTTTATATGGGATGGAGCATCTTTTTAACTAGGAATAATACATTTCTGGTTTCTGCTGTTGATGCCTTTTCTAAAAATGTCAGTATTCCTGCAGTCATAAGTGTTGAATGTTTACATTGTTAATTAGTATAGGTAGTTAACAGAATGTCAGCACACTGAAGTGTTAAAAGTGTTAATGCAGAATTACCTGTTATTCTGCTGATGCATTTTGTGTTATAACATATACAGCGGCATTTCAGAGGTTTCTGGGAGGTTTGCAACAAAGAATGGTGAATATAAACATGTTGATTAAGAAATATAACGAAATGTGATTCATCATGTAAAAAGGTGAATGTGTTGGATGAACCAGATCTATTAATGTGGGTGTAGTCTGGAAAAAACTTCGAGGATGCTTTTAGTTCAGGTAGTGGAACAGAAAAGATGGTGGTGCATGTAGTAGAAACTCAAAAATGTGACAAAAACATTGTGATAATTTCAGCATGTCAAAAATACAAGATGGGCCAAATACTTGGCATGACTTGCACATTGGCTAATGTTAGATAGCTCGAGAAATCAAGCCAAACATAACCAGCTGCATATGGCACTTTTGTTTGTAAGATTCTTTGGGAAGCCAAGAACAGAACGGGCATGGAATTTCAATTGCCTTTTCTCCAGTATAATGGTCACTCTTTGACAGGTACATTAGTGAGAGGATCATATGTCTCCGATGGGCACCTCAGTATTGTCCTTTTCGCCAGTATAATGGTCACTCTTTGACAGGTACATTAGTGAGAGGATCATATGTCTCCGATGGGCACCTCAGTATTGTCCTTTTCTCCAGTATAATGGTCACTCTTTGACAGGTACATTAGTGAGAGGATCATATGTCTCCGATGGGCACCTCAGTATTGTCCTTTTCGCCAGTATAATGGTCACTCTTTGACAGGTACATTAGTGAGAGGATCATATGTCTCCGATGGGCACCTCAGTATTGTAACTGTCATGAGGATCATTAGGTCTTCAGTTTCCTGTACGTTGTGCTTTGGTCCAGTCACTTTCACAAACATTGCATGTAAAATAATCCCTAAAATTTAAATAAAGCAATAGCTCCTACTCCAAATAGTTTGGTGTGTGTGTGTGTGTGTGTGTGTGTGTGTGTGTGTGTGTGTGTGTGTGTGTGTGTGTGTGTGTGTGTGTGCGTGCGCGCGCGTCTGTATGTATGCGCATGGGTGTGGGTAGAGAAGGTATGCAGAAACCTTCCTCTATCTTTTCCATCAAAAAATGTATGACATTATAGTAACACACTCTAACATTTTGTTCAGATGAGTATACTGGGTGTAACGACTAAGGACATGTGGCAAGGAGAAGGTACAGTACAAAAAGAATGCTACAAAACCAGCTACAAAGGAATTCCATCTGGATGTAACTATATATTGCTAATCTCTTAAAATAAATCTCTAAGAGACACAAATGACAAACTAAGGGTGTGCTCCCATGTGTCTCTGTATCTGCATGTGTTCATTGTACCTGTGGTTATTATATATTTAAATCAGCAGGCAGCGAGCGTAACTACTGACTCCCTTTTATTATTGATTTATTTGCGTTTAGTTCCCATCCCAGACTACTTGTTCACCTGTTTATTCATCTTTGTGGCTCTCTATACCATTCAGAGAGAAATGTGTTTTTACACTAGACAGGACAGATGACTTTTGAAACAAGAATATTTTTAGTACAGCTTAAAAATGTTAGCCTTTTGAATCCACTAATTGTGTAGGGTTGCCACTATTTATTGCAATGGAAGTTTGGCTACTTAGGCAAACATACTTTAATAATGTGTGCAAAATTTCATCTAACAGTTTGTTTTTATTCGGATTTTTGACACTAGGCACTGAGAAAAACCCTGCCTACTTATGCTGGTGGCCTGAGCCTGCTTGTATCATTTTATTAAATCTTAGAGGCATTTTTTTTCTGTAGTAAAATACCTTGCCATAGCTGAATTATTTAGAAGTAACGTCTTTCTTTGCTTCTTCTTCTTTTGGCTTTTCCCAGTTAGGAGTTGCCACAGTGGAACTCCAGTCCGCTAATGATTGGCAGTAGATTTTTACAGTGCCGAGGTGCCAGCTCAACGCCCAACCTTCAACGAAGGCACACTCGTTTACGCATGTCTTCTAATGTCTGCTACCGTGTATCTCTTTTTTAGCTGGATTGAAATTAAAAAGGTTAAATACTTCAAGGAAACTCTGTGCTGATATATTCTGGCTAATAGAACAGGTGGCATTATGCAGGCTAAGACAATGAGATGAAGGGACATTTTTATCTTGCCGACCATACAAAGTATTAAGGGATGAAGGGCCATTGTATCCTGCTGACCATACAAAGTACCACACCTTTTTGTATTTTTTTTTAATTTCCCCACATCTTTAAGGTTTGCTATATATTTATGGGAAGTGACCCAATTCCTAAATCAGGGTATGATTAAAGTTCATGAAATTAGTATTGGTACAGTCATTAATGTTTGTCAAGAGTGCTATTTTTAGTATGCACAGTGCACCCAGAATCCCCTCATTCTGAAGTTTATATATGGAGATAACTGTATTGAGAATGTATTTAAATATGCTTTAATTTTTTTAAGAGCCATTTTGCTTCTACCTCTTTTTGAAGTATTAAATTGTCTTTATTCCCGAGTGCTCTAGTTTCAGGTTGTATATCCTGGTATTTAATGACTTCATGTCTCAGTATGCGGAGCACTATAATTGCTAGGTGCAGCTGTTTCAATTATTCATGATATGTTGCCCTTTTTCTTCCGCTGTAATATCTGTTTTTCTTGCTTCTACTTTCTTGCCTGTTGGTAATGGATGATCGTATGCGATCAGAACTTCTTCATCTTCAGTAAGTCTTTATGATTCCTGTTTCCAATGCATTTCAGCTACCTGGATGTTATAGTATTTCCACAATCCACAGTCTTGCCAAATTATTGTGTCTTTCAGTATACAGACCCACAGCCATGAGTATGTCACAACAAACCACAAGGTGTGTAACTGTCTCTAGTTCTGTAATACAGAAACTATAGTCGTCTAAATTTCCCAAGTTTTCTACGGACTTTGTAAACCAACATATTCACAGTTCACTAGCTTTACCTGCTGTGATTAAACTTTTTATCTTTTGGCTAAAATTCATGTCTGCTTAGGCATTTGTCCATCCAGTTTTGATCAACGTGTGATGGCCTAACAGTATGCTATAATTACCACTATAATTGTGGGATTTCTACTTTTCTTTCCTTTTTTCTTTGGTCATGTTCTTTTTATTAAATTTCATTTTTTGGCACTTTCTGCTACCACCCAGTTTTTCCACTTCTGGTTTGATTTCCATTTCTGTTCCTTTCTTAAATGCTTTTGCTAATCTGAGCAAAAATATCAACTTAGACTTGTTTTCCTCATGATTTAGAACTTTCACTATGTTTTGATCTGAGGATGTCAGCAGTCCCACAACTACAGACTTAAATGGGTTTATATACTTTCATCAAGTTTTTGGAAACTTGAAATAAAAAAAAAAAAAAAAAAAAGAAAAAAATCTATGTTTGAAGTAGTTTTACGTAGATCATGATACAGTGGGGACTGTGGTATCTATACTTTTCTCCACTACAGTGTGATCTTGGAGTTGTTATATATAATTTGCAGGAGGTCTAAATAATTTGCTTCAATAAAGTCATATAAACCCACTTAAACACATGATAAATTTCAAGGAGGCATCTTCTTTCAGACCACGGGATATCTAATTACGCCTTGTAGTGTTTTTTTTGTATTTTGATAAGCATGGCTTCATTTTCTTGTTTTCTTGTCTAACTGGTCCAACACGTTTTGGGGCTAGCCAATCATATATCAAGGCTGCATGAAGAGTAAGCTGATTTGTAGCTTGAACTTTACTTATGGCAATGGGGTTTTTAATATTACTATTAATCTTCTAAAATATTCCTTACTGAGCTTTATTCTCATTTGCTTAGGATGTATTGCCGAGTCTTCCATTTACTATCTGATTGTTATATAATGCCCCTCTTGTTTGAATTATTTTATATCAATTTCTTCTACCAGGTTGATATTTTCTTGCTGGTTCGATTTTCCTGCACTAAATGTTGCTTTTGCACACTTACCAAGGCCAAATGCCATTCTTATAGTGTCTGAAAAAGTTTTAACTTTGTAGTTGTACTGTCAATTGCTTGTCTAATGAGCTACACAGTTTTAAGTCATCCACAAAACATAGATATCACCAGACAATGCTGCCTTTAGAATATTACGTACCTCACAGTTTAATAAGCTACCCAATACTGTCATGACTGTTTTCATCAAAAATGTCCACAAATATGTGCTTTCTATGTCTATCCATGTCCTTTTCTATATACTTTCAGTACCTCTCCAGCTGTTGTATATAATTCCAGTGCAAGTTCAGTTTTTCTGCTAAACTTTCATATTGTAATAATGTCAGTAAGATGGCATTAGAGTCTACTACTATTTAATGGAAAAATATTGTATTTGTCACAAAGTAATGCTAACTATATATAGTGACTGCATTCCAAGTTATTTCTACTTTACCTGCAATTTGTACCTTATTGTACTGGCAGTACAGGGAGCAAGGTGAATACACTACAGTATTCGGAAAAAGACACCTCAGTTAAGCACTAATATAGTGAGAGAATCAAATCTTAGCAAATGCTAAGCACCCCCTGCTTAACTAGTTAAGATCAGGTCTCACATTAGGTAGTCAAATCTGCCAATACTGACCAGCAAATGACAGCAACAGAATAAAATCAGATTTGTTTCTGCCTGCTGTCCATGTCAATAAGGAGGCCCTTCCTCTTATAAATGTAGAACGTAGCTAGAATAACAGAATGTGTGTTTCCCTGCATTTTCTAAAAGATACAAAATCTGAAACTCAAATGCATGTCATTACTTAGTGACTTCAATCAAGAGGCATTTGTCCAAAAAATCAAAGATTTTATGAGGAAAAATCAAACATATGAGGCAAAAATCTGAATAGTCTATGAAAATCTGGACATTTGAGCGGCATGGCACGCTGAGTGTAAACATAAAGGGTCTGTGTCGTACTATCTTTCTGACAGTGTTCACTATGTGCTCTACTGCTTTGAAAGCTGGCAAAAACACTTAGTGGTGTTTTTATTTTCCTGTAACTAGTAGTACATGGAGTAGTTAAATCTACATACACTGCAAAGAATTATGATTGGGTCAGTGATCATAACCTTTAATTATGTGTTCTTGACATGGATGCTAAGATTCACCTTGAGAGATTTGCTCTTTAGGTGAATTTCTTGACATCTGTGTTTTGAACACATAATAAACAGGTTAGGATCAGTGACGCGATCATAATCCTTGATATTATTGAAACTTTTCTCTATGGGTTCCTTCTGAAATAGGACTTAGTTAAAACTCTAAGCAAGTCATTTGATGACCTTAAGTCACTTGCAGAAAAGAAGCACTTGTGCTTAATAGGCTCTAGTTATTTACAAAATAAAAATTACAAAAAAAAATGACTTGAATAACAATCAAAGCTACATATTTCTGGGAGACCTCTTACTCTGTACAGCAATACACAAATTACTCAGCCAGTAAAACTGCAATAACTGATAAATTAATGACCTACCTGCAGAGACAAATGCAATTTATGGACAATTTTCTGCAGTAGGGTTGTTTTAGCTTTTCTGTTGCATTCGGTAGGACTAAAAAAATCAGCTAAGTTCTTCACCTTCTACCAGTGTTGATTTCCCCTCCAACCAATGACATTGTGTGGTGCAAAATGTGTCCCTACTGTTATGTTTTTGAACAATGGCAGCATTTGTCATTAAGACTGAGGACAAGGAAAGTTAAATAAGCATACATTTATTTGATTTTGCTATGTGTTTGAATCTGGATCAAACACTGTCATGAATGTGCATAACCTGACTATAAAGCTTTAAGAAAGTATGTGAAAATGGGAGACTTGATCTTCCTATACAATCAGCATTCTCATACTGCATTGAGAACCTCTTGACAGAACTGTTTTACCCTAAAACTCTCAGCCAGTTCCCAAGTCATCACTCCCTTGCTCTAAAACACCACCACCCCTCCCTAAACGTAAAATTCCAAACCCCCTCCCTATGCCTAAATTCCTCCATTGTTCCCTAACCCCTGAATCTCTCCTTTTGCTCCCTAATCTTAAACCTCCCTTCCTGCACCCTAACATTAAACCTCCCTTCCTGCTCCCGAACTCTAAAATCCCCCTCTTGCTCCCTAACTCTAAAGTCCCATCCTACTCCCTAAATCTAAAACCCCCCTGTGAGTCCCTAACTCTAAAATATCCCTCCCACTACCTAACTCTAAAATCCCCCTCTGGTCTCTCCTCACGCCTGCTCCACTTACCTTTTTCGAACTCAAATACTGCATTTGAATAAGGTGCAAGCACATATATTTGAATTGGAGGACGAGTGGCAGCCTACATGAGCTATGTGACACTCGATTCCCTGGCTTTGAGATGTGGGCCCTATGAGCACTTGTATTCTATCTGCCCATAGTAGATCACCATGTACTCAGCAATAAGCCTTGCCATGAGAAAGTATTCCCCCCTTTTGTAGAAATTACTGCCTGATTGTCTTTCATGTATAAACTTCAGAACTCTGTGCTGTTCCAAAATGTATGACCTTTAGGTATAAAAAAGTAAAGATTCAAATGGGCAACTCAGGGTCAGCACTCCCACCCTCTTTCAATTCATAACAGAAATATATATGTGACCAAAAATATTAACATTTTTTAAGCTTTTCAAATAAAATGTAAAAGAAAAAAGGAACATAAAAGGAAAAGAACACGATATTATGCACACCACAAAAATAGAAGACAAATCCCACCACACCCAAACATGGGCTGCCCATTAGCAGGGAATATGATATGTCTTCTTAATAAAGACTGGTGCATAACAGCAGATACTGATGAATTCGGAAAGAAAACTGCTCTTTGAATTTAATATCTTAATGGGAATATTCTTCTCCTTATATTGTAGAAATAAAAGCTTAGAAGGAAAAAATATTTTTCTGTTGATATCACTGTTCTCAACAAAACAAAAGTGTATATTCAGTGCTTTATGAATGTGTGCGCTGTAATGTCTGACAATATGGAGCATCATGTTTCCTAAGTGACAAAGAAAGGTGACGGACTCTTATGTGTCCAAGGCAAAGGAATATGTAATACCAGTGAATGAAACAAGAATATTAAACAGATAAACATCTTAGATTGGCAACAACAAAAAAAAGATGCATTAGTTTGATTTTAGCAGTCATCACATAGGCACATGCACCACACACACACACAGACACACACACACACACACACACACACACACACACACACACACACACACACACTCACACATCCACACACACACACACACGCACACACACACACACACACACACACACACACACACACACACACACACACACACACACACACACACACACACACACACACACACACACATTCCCAGATGGCATGCATACCTAAGGGTAATTTAGAGGATCACTTATTGACCTATTGTATGTCTTTGAGATGTAGGAAAACAGTATCCATTGAAACCTCACAGGTTCAGGGAGGAAATGCAGATTCCACTTTTAACAGCACCATACCTTAAAACCAAACTGGATAACCACTGCATCAGTGTGTGTTGGTAACCATTTGAAATGTCTGGACCTGTTAGAGTGAGTCCTGAAACATGAAGACTGACTGGCCAAAAGATCAGTCTTACATATGCTAAGTCTGAGATGAAATTTCTCAGAATATTCTCTCTTCTTCGAGGTATGGCGATCTTGGATTTGGTATATATAAGTTCTGTGGATGTAGGGGGCTTGACCCCCCTACAAAAAGAAGTTTTAAGGAGAAGAACAATTTTCAAGATTTGCTCTTCTCTGGATTTTCAGTCTTTTTTTTCAGCTTTTTGGTACTCAGCTTTTCAACTGCCAATATTTCAATAGGAAACTGTGTATCACCTCCTTCACTTTATAACTATACTTCTGTATCTATCTATCTATATCTATGCATCTATATCTATCTATCTATATATCTATATATATATATATATATATATATATATATTTATATATATATATATATCAGTCTACTACAAATGCTTATGTGCCAGTAGCTTACGAAACACTTACTCACTTCTACTTGCCCTAAATGGCAAGTGTCCGAACTCCCAGCAACCTGCTCTTGTATTATTACCAAGCCCTTCCTCCATCCAGCCCTAATGAGCTGCATAGCCCTGACAAAGCCCTAGCTCTAACCCTAAAACTCCCACCCATTCTATAACCCTAACCTGAATCTTCACTCCCTGACCCTAACCATAACCCTCCCCTTCTGCTCTCTAACTTCAAATTCCCCGATTGGTCCCTAAACCTAACACTCTGCTCTCCCTCCGTAACACTAAAGTCCCAGATCACTCCTTAACCTAAAACACTACTCTCACTTGCCTAAATATACAGACTGGCAGCAACTGCAAATTTAAATACAACAGTATAAAGCATGCATAAAGCAGTCCTGATCATTCCCTAAATCTGAAACTCTACTACCACCCAACCCCCGATCACTTCCTAAACGTAAAATTCTTCTCCCTCCTCCCTAAACCTACAGTCCTTGATCACTCCCAAAACAAAAAACTCCATTGCCCTAGCCTAAAACCCCTAACCCTAAAGTCCCCTTCTGCTCTTTAAATCTAAAACTCCCCTCCTCCTCCCTAAATGCAAAGTCCCTGATTACACTCAAACCCTAAACTCCCACCCCTAATCTTAAAACGCCCTCATCCACTCCCAAAACCTTGTGAAAGTCAGAGGGCAATAAGTGTGATGCCATACTAGCACAAATTTTAAGTGTGATCTGAT
>NC_056746.1:22227641-22372641 GCF_019279795.1 Protopterus annectens
ACATCTGACAACATGGCAGGCCTCCAAAGAATTACTCAGAATTACTCAGGAAGCTTTAGCAGCCACTGAAATATGGCTTTAAAACTCGCAACTCATGCTCAGCTGTAAAAAAAAAAAAAAAAAAAAAAAAAGTACTGCTTTTTCCCCAAATCCCTCTCCCATGAAGAAACAAAATTTAAAATCCTTTCTCTTGATAATACAACTGTTAAAGCCACTTCTCATAGCAAATTATTAGGGATGATAGTGGACGATAATCTTAAATTCGACTTGCATATACAAAATTGCATAAGAATAAGTCAACAAAAACTAGGGATGCTTTATAGAGCCAAAAACTTTCTCACTGACAGAACTAAAGATATAAATTGATTAGAACTACCCCATCAACTAACACTTGAGAGTAGATGCATGGCACAATGGCTAACACATGTAGTATACGCATGTCTATAGTGCACATCTGTGGCAATGAAAACATGTCTGGAGTCAGTACAGCAGAGTATGCAAGTCACATAAGAGATGTACTGAACAGCACATATGTGAGAGTTGTACCTAACAGCATACACATGTGAGAGCTGCACTGAATAGCATGCAGACTCCACACAGAAAGCACCCCAGCCAAGAATCGAACCAGAGAACTTCTTGCTGTGAGGCAACAATGCTACCACTGTACCACTGTGCTGTCCATGCATGGAATACACATAACAAAAAGTAAAATGCCAAGCTTTGTTGTATTGTTATTCCCCTTTCCATCTGTCCAATACAAGAAAACATGGGGACGCTCAAAATATGGATATGGATATGGAATAATAAAGGCTGGCTCACCGACCTCCCTATCTACCACCTGAATATTCTGTCTTCTCCAGGTGTAGTACCATCTCATTGTACTTCCTTAAAATTAGAATGGTGACAGCAGCTGCAATGGAAGAAAAAGAATGGCCATACAAAAGGCATTGCGCTGACAAAGTTATTATAACTATTAATACAACGGCTTCTGAACATTTATTAAAATAGTTCTTTTATCTCCATGTCTATTTCTGACTCTGAAGCTTAGTTGCTTAGTAAAGGATGCACAGTTCTATCATCTGTATGAGCTGATGTTACTGTTAATGCCCTGACAAACTATGACCACAAGCCCAATCTAAAATGCCAGAATGCTAACAATAATTATAACAGTTATTCCAATAATGTATTATAGTCTAGTACATACAACCCCCCCCCCCACTTCAACCAGAACTGGGGTTGTTTTAGCTCTATCTGAAATGAATATCAAAGATGTTTTACTGAAAGTGCCTATACCCAGATTTTATTATTTATCTAGAAATGAAACAAATTATTTTCATTTCAAAATTAATATTGTTATTACAAATGCAGAATATTTATATAGAGAATTGTACAGGTTAAACATGTATGATATTTTAAAGGAGATGTCTAGTTATCTTAAATTAGTAAGCGTAATATTGAAAGGACATTCAGTCAGACAGATTCTTTCATACAAGTATGGTTGATTGAAGGCTCAACTGAATGCAAACTAGCTAATTACTTTATAATAAATCTGCCAAGGACAAGTCATATTTTCCCTAAAAATTCATAAAAAGGCTGGATTTCCCACTAAAATATATAGTGGAGAACATTAGGGATAGATAGATAGATAGATAGATAGATAGATAGATAGATAGATAGATAGATAGATAGATAGACAGTGATTAATATAATTGTTATGAAAAGTGATTTCTTTATTAGACTCTTGTTTTGATAGACAGGTTCAACAATTCATATGTATTTGAAATATTTTTATTTACATTATGTATAAAATCCTTGTTCTCTCTCAATGAAGTGAGGATAAAATGTAATTTCAAATTCTCAGGTCAGATTAATAGCTGAAGTCTTGGATGTGATTTTATTATATAGCTTTATAGAATCTGATTCTTTTTATTTTAAACAGAAAGTTAATATGGCTAAAATGGTCTCCTAACCTTGCCAACCTTTGTATGATTAACTGAGAAAAGGAATTTATTTATAAATCATATTTATTCAAGAATATGGTCATTTTAAGCATGTATTGAATAGGTATTTGTATATGCTGGGGTGAAGTGTCTTTTTTTAGTACCTTCTTGCAATTATAATGCAGAGAAGATCAATTTTCTAGATCTGGAAAAATATATAAGGATGGAAATCAGATCAAGACTAAGGTTTTATAAGACGCAGGTACACAATAACATTTATTTAAGCTTCAACAGTGTGTATCCAGTATATATGAAGCATGACAAAGTGAAAGGTCAGTTTGTACATATAAACAGGTTAAAGAAAATCCAGATGTTTTTAATTATGGAAACTATGTTGTTAGAAAGTTATGTTGACAAGAGCAATTGATGCTATTTTAAAAAATAACTGAAGAATATTGGAAGGCTTTCCTGCAACATTATAGAGGAAAAACTTTAACCATGTTTTTTCTGTACACATTGGGTTACTTTATGAAATGGCCCACTTTACAAGGTATGCTTAAGTGTGGCCATTGTAACCACTACAAATATATTGATCATGGAAGAAAAAAATAATTTACTTAAATAAAATTTCATTTACTTTGCTTGCCTTTTTTATAAATGTAAATCTAAATCTGTTATTTATGTTGTCAGTAATGACTGTTGTCCAGTGTTTTATATTGTCAGAATATCTAGGGGATTTTATCACAGAATTTATGAGCATATGCACATAGTCAAAACAACAAATATTAAAATAGCTTTATTAAGACATTCTTAGGAGTACATTGAATACAAAGGCTTTACATTTACTTTTATTTATTTTATTTTGTTTTGAATTTGTTAATTGGGGTATAGCACTGATCCTATTAGATCCATTTCAGTTTCAGACTGGGGTAAACACAATAGATACATGACATTGTATAGAGAATGAATGACAAAATGCAATATACACATGGATTATATACAAAGTGAATATCAGGCTTGGCTTATAGGTATGAAGACAATAGATATAACATATATAGAGAGTGACTGACAAAACACAATATATACATTTAAATAAAGACTGGTTATTAGAACTGCCATGCTGAACAAGTCACAAAGAAAGGTAGAGACACAGCTATGTAGAGGGAAGTAGGATAGGAAGACGTTAGGTTATATGACCAGAGCAAAAGCAGTTGCATTTGCACTGAGTTTTGTAATGTGCTTTACTTCTGATGGGAAAATGGAGTAAGTAAGAGGAATGATCTTTAAGAAAAGATGGAAGAGATTCCTATAGTTTGGAACCAATGACTGAGAAAGCATGGTTTATGTACTAAAACATTTTTTTGGGGATGGGTGGAAGAGGGAGAACCTGAGTGGTTAAGATTTCCAAGGCTGTATGTTGGCATATCTCTGAACAGTCTACAGGCTGGGAAGAAAGTCTCATTCATGATAAGTCTAAACAGCTGAGAGGTGAGTAGAAAGCACCACATTGTTTTACAGGTATCCATTTAGCTTTTTCAGTGGTTTTGCAGTGGTGTTCATTTCTCGGGAAGTGAGTGATGACTCTATAAATGTCATTTGAGGTAGTTTGAATGATGGATGCATTTCTTTTAGAGGTCGTAGCAATCAGAGTGAGACTGATCCAGTGATATGCCTCTATCTATGGCACCCCTACAAGGTGTGGAAGGAAAAGGAGAGATCCTTTTAGCCATAATAGTACAGAGTTGATTTTTGTACATGTGTAGTCCAGGTAGAGATGGAAATGTATAAAGGATTCCAACCAAATTCCTAGGAATTTGAATGTAGTGACATCTTCAATAGTGCTATTCAGAAGATCAAAGATTTATAGAAGTCTGCAGAGTAGTTAAGCAATAATGGTTTATCACTGACCCATTGAATAAGGGAATGAAAATCAAATTGAAATTTGCATGCAGGAGAAGAGAGATAATGGATGAACTGGAATAGGACCATAAAATCAACATAACGTAGGAGAAGAAGAGGGTATAAGTCAAGAGTGAGTTTGTTAATGTAGATAGAAAAGTGGAGTGGTGTTAGAATAGAACACCTTTCTGCAGTGAGATCAATGGAGATGTTGATAAATTGAAATTCACTGAGACGTGGAGGTTAGAATGAAAGTTTTTGAACCAGGGCAGTGTGTTATCGCTAATGCGTATTTCAGTGAAATGGTAAAGGAGAACTGAGCAATTGACAAGTCCAAAGGCTCTGGTGAGGTCAGTAAATATGACACCAGTAGTTAGCCCTTTGTCCATTCCAAGAAGGATGTTGTCACCCAGTGTCCAGATAGTTGTGGATGCACTATAACCAGACCAAATGTCATTGTCCTTTTGAGAGAGTGGGATGGTGGTATTGGTTGATATATTGAGTGAGTTGCAAGTAAAGTAAAGTAAAGTAATTTTCCCAGAATCTTTCCTAGGGTAAGAAGAACAGAGATGGACAGGAAGTCTGATAGATTGGAGGGACTGGGTTTCTTAGGGAGAGACTTTACAATGACATTTTTCAAAATATTAGGTATAATATTAAGTGTAATACATAGGTTGTACATGTGTTTCAATGGGGTCATGATATTGTCTCGGTAGTGATAAAGAAACCATGAGTAAAGGTTGTCTATTCTAGGGGTGCTATCATGTTTAATTTGTTCAACCAGTGAGGAGATGTGATAGTTATGATGTAGAATGAAGGGATGTATGATGAGGTAGTGGCCTAAAACCATTCCAGCCTTTTTCTGGTCTTAATTTTTTACGTCTGTTGGGCAATTTTCTATCCCCATATCTTAGCCCACCATTAGCCTTACTGTACTTCTTGGGTGAATAAGATCCATTTCCTTTCTGTCCAGGTCTAAATAACAATTCAGTGGCTATCAAATATCTTTCCACTTGTTCAATGAGCTGATACATTATAGTGGAGTTTCCCAATAACATACCATCTTGTAATGGCCAGCTCTCAAGAACTGGTCAGCTAGGTAAGATTTACACTCTGCAACATCTGTATTACCTTCAAGGTATTGCTAAACTCTGATTGAAATTACTCATGAGCTAGATAACTAATGTTACGCATCAGCAAACAAGGTGGCTTCTCCAAAATTCAGACCTAAGTGAGGAATATTTGGACCCTTACAGATGTCTTGATGGCTGGGACAAGTATTTCCAGTTTCAGATTGTCATAATTAGGACTGACAAACTCTACATCACATTAAGCCTTCTGTGCTTTTTCAGAAAGAAATGGAGCAATAGCCTTTGGCTACTCAGTTTTAGCTTAGCGCTCAAGCTCACCAACATTTTCATTGTTAAGAGAAAGGTTTCTACATCATCATTTACATTTATCTTCTGTAGGAAGGAATTAACTTTAATATGATATTTTCCTGTTGACACAGAACACCTTGCTGTATTAGAAACTCTTGCAGGTGGAATCTGGGTTTCTAGCAAAAGTTTATACTTTTCTATAGGACTAATACATTGTGATAGAATGTGGAATTATTCTGCTGCAGTTCTTAAACACTTCACATTATTCTTAAGAACAAAGACTGACTTATTTCCTATATGCACTGATGACTGGTTTCCAGAGACTAAGTGACAAGTAGGGCATCAACATCTTTCTCTGTATTTCAGTATGATGGAGCACTTGTATCCAAATGAGACTCAGACCACTCATAGTCACAAGGTTTTCCTTGTATAGGCATTTGGTACTAATGATGGTACCAATGATAAGCCAACAAATTTGTAAGGTATCTGGATTTACAACTTCAGGAAATTATTTTCCGTTTCTCAGTTTTTCTTATAATGGAGTACATGATAACAGAGTTTATTAATAATTTTATAAAAACAGAGTTCATACAGACTTGTTTCTTTTCTCAGAATTAAAATCCAGCTATCAATTAATAGCAGGTATTCAGTTAGGGTGGGTAGGTAAGATATATACTCTACAATTTATAGCCTGTATTCTCAGTAATGTAGGAACAAATTGTGCCCACATTCTCCACCATATATAACATGTTGAGTCCTCTTGCTCCAGGATTGGGGAGGCAAACAAGTAAACATATTCTTGATTTTTAAAAGAAATGCTAGTTTTGCTGAAATGATAATCATCAAAACAAAGCAGAGTTTCTTTATGCCAAATATAAGCAAACATAAGGACAATAAGTTTACTAACTGAATTAATGCTTGATGTGTAACAATAAAATTCCGGGAGTTATTTACACGTCAGAAATATTTTGGTAAATTGGGGGTAAGCTTGGCTAGGCTTAAAATTGCTATCTAGCCAATAGCCTAGTAACCACCTATGAAATAACCATTTATGCAGTTTCCTTCAACATTGTTTTAACTCCTGTTTAGACTATGGGCTTATTTCATTTGCTAAAAACACAGTTTATTCTTAATAGAAAAGAATATGGTTCCTGTAGCAGATCCCTGTACAAAACACGGGCTTTAAAAAGTTTAGTCTTAATTCACTATGAAAACATGGACAAAGTTTCCCAAATGCATGTGCTTTCTTTATTTCTAATTTCTAACTTCACTTTCTTGTGTAACCATATCTCTTTTTGACTTTTTACATCTTCCTTACTCCTGTTTTACTTAGCTGAAGTACTTTATCTCTGACCCATTCCTTTAGCTTTTTTACTCCCTTCTTTTGCTCCAATCCCCTAACTCATCTTTGACCCTCTCCACAGTTCAACATTGTCCATTATCCAAAAATTCCACACCATCAACCACATCTATGTCTCGGTATTATTACTCTTACCCTTCCACCCACTTTAACCCACAGTATTACCTTATCACTTCTAGCTAATAGTATTTTACCTGTATATTTCTTATTTTCTTCACCTTGGTTAGAACCACTTCCAAAATTCTGTCCTTACTGGTAGAGCCCCATACCTATTGGCTAAACCCCTATGTTTCAAAGCAAAAAAAAAAAAAAAACAACTCCTGCTTTCTATTTATCCCAGGGTTCTGAATCTCCCTGTCTGACAGATCCTGACAGATTCAGATTCCATCACAGGGAAATACTTAATGCTCTCATTCCACCTTCATCTGTGTCTTTTTCTCCATTCAGGATCTGCTTCTATCCCACTACCATGCCCATCTTCCAATTACCACTAGCACTCGTTTCACTGATATCAGTGATATCCCCCTCCTATTCTGCATTTCAATGATATCAGTGATATCCCCCTCCTATTCTGCATTTCACTGATATCAGTGATATCCTCCCTTGTCTCCTAGCCCTCATTTCACTAATATCAGTGACATCCTCCTCCTCTCCCTCAATTCACTGATATCAATGATATCCCCCTCCTCACCCTCATTTCACTATCAGTGATAAACCCCACCTCTTCCTCATTTCAATGATATCAGTGATATCCCCTCCTCTCCTTCATTTCACTGATATCAGTGATATCCCCCCCTTGTCTCCTAGCCCTCATTTCACTAATATCAGTGACATCCTCCTCCTCTATCTCAATTCACTGATATCAATGATATCCCCCTCCTCACCCTCATTTCACTATCAGTGATAAACCCCACCTCTTCCTCATTTCAATGATATCAGTGATATCCCCTCCTCTCCTTCATTTCACTGATATCAGTGATATCCCCCCTTGTCTCCTAGCCCTCATTTCACTAATATCAGTGACATCCTCCTCCTCTCTCTCAATTCACTGATATCAATGATATCCCCTCCTCACCCTCATTTCACTATCAGTGATATCTCCCGCCTCTTCCTCATTTCACTGATATTAGTGATATCCCCCTCCTCTTCCTCATTTCACTATCACTGATACCCCCTCCTCTCCCTCTTTCACTGATATCAGTGATATCCCCCTCCTCTCCCTCATTTCACTGATATCAGTGATATCCCCCCTCCTGTATCAATACTTGCAAGTTCCACATTTTCCTGCCCAGCCTCTTTGCAGACTCCTTGCACTATAAAGTAATACTAACTGGCCATGCTCCAAGTCACTCTTGGATGTTTCACTCCTTTGTTGTGTCTGTAATTCCCTTCTTTTATCGCTTGAGTACCTACCTCCTCTTCCATTTCTATTACACTGTTTCCTCATTCTATGTTTGTTTAAATTATTGTGATGTATGTTTACTACACAGCTCTGATACTACTGTTTCTTCTGGGCTAGGATGGATACTATTGCTGGCAAATAGTTGCTCCATATGCTGTGTATCCTCATCTTAAACCACAGCTATATTTGCTGGTAGAATGAGTGCCTGCCACTGTCTAGTATGTCAACACAAAGTTTAGAATTCTGAAAGGTTCTTTAATTGAAGTTACTGCAGTTGTTGATTTCACTTTCTGTAACATGCAGTGACCAGAGAGTTAGTATAACTAATTTTAGAAGTTCTGTAAGCATAGAGGTCTCTCCTCTCATGCACACAATACTGTGTTTTGTTACATTTTTCAGTTTGCAAACACCCAGTTGTTGACAGCAGCTCTGATACTGGTAACCAAATTTTTGAGCATTTATCATATTTCCTTATTTGTTGGAAGACAACAGTCTGTATATATATTATATCCTAATGGAGCTAGGTATTACCCTCATTCCAATCTGTGTGTGTATGCATATATATATATATATATATATATATATATATATATATATATATATATATATATATATATATATATATATATATATATATATATTCATGCCCTACTTTAGAAACTAAGACCCACCACCCTGGCTGCCGTCCTCCTACCAGCAGACTATCTGCAAAAGGCTGCTGACACCATAACATACCCCATCTCAATCTTGATCAACAGAGCTATATCTGAAGCTACTGTACCCACTATATGGAAAATCTCCCATGTCATACCTCTCTATAAAGGAGGCAGTTCCACTGAACTGTCAAACTTTAGACCCATAGCTATTCTGTCACCTCTAGCTAAAATTATGGAGAAGTGTGTGCACATACAGCTCATGCACTACCTCACACAGAACAAGCTGTTGTCCAACTTTCAGCATGGCTTTAAGCCACAGCACAGTACTACTTCTGCCCTCCTCTCTTTTTCTAATGTCATTAACCACAACCGCAATAACAAGAAACTATCCTCAGCACTCTTTCTAGATCTATCCAAGGCTTTTGACATGGTTGACCACAAAATGCTTATAAATACCTTGAAGGCCTTCTCCTTAAACAACCATGCACTCCAATGATTTCAATCCTACCTGCAGGGCAGGCAACAGCAGTCCTATGGCAGGACAAGCTGTCATCTTGCCTACCCGTAACATTAAGAGTCCCCCAGGGCTCGATACTAGGACCCCTTCTTTTCTCCATCTTTATCAATGACCTTCATTCAGTCATCCCAGATGCTACCTGCATTCAATATGCAGATGACGCCACCTTGATTTGTTCTGACATCTCACCAGCTACTTTATTGACATTAACCCAAAATACCTTCAATACAATGGAAAAATGGCTCTCCAATCAACACCTAATCCTAAACGCCAACAAAACTAAGCTGCTCCTCTTCTCCCCCACATTCAGGACCACCCCTGCCATCCTTCAGCATAACCTCTAACAATGGCATTATCATCTCCCCAGAAGCCCAAACTAAACTACTGGGTGTCATAGTTGATAACCTGAAGTTTGATGCACATATCAATCAAACTATCAAAGCCAATAATAAATACTTGGCTCTCTTTACAGAGTCAAACCTTTCCCTACCCCCCTTGCTAGAACTGCAATTGCCCATTCCCATCTACTATCAACTCTTCTCTACGCCTCACCTCTATTCTCCAACTTAAACAAAACAGATCTTAATAAATTATCATCCTGTTATAACCACATTGCCAGATTTACTACTGGCACAGCCTACCAAACACACCACTGTCACAACCTAAATCGCCTAGGATGGCTTGAACTGCCTAGCCTACTGCAGTTCAACCAGATAATAGTGGCACATAAAGTCCTTTACCAACCAGAAAATACACCTGCAGTAAAAAATATTATCAGCCCCTACACCAGCACCCGGCCACTGGGATCATCCATTAGACTCCTAGTTCAAACATAAAAAAAGCCAACTACTCAGCTGGGGACTCTGCCACATCTGTTGGAAAAACATGGAACAAACTCCCAACTAACTTGACCCTAGAACCCTCACTAACTCTATTCAAAATCAAACTCAAGAAATAGTTCAAAACTCATTGGTTATGTCCTTGCACTAACCCTGACTTCTGACCTCTCTATTACTTAGGTGTCTTACCTTCAACTACCTCTAACTTTTTTCTACCGCACCATTTCAGGAAGGGTCAGTTGTATAACTGCTGCTCAATTTGACTTAAACCTGAATGTAATGTTATGTATATATAACTTTGAAAATAATGTTATGTTTTGTAAAGTGTTTTATAATAAGTTAGTACTGTATGTGCTAAATGCTGGTATTGCTTATGACTGTAATCTGCTTGAAGCTAGCATTTACTAAATGTCTAAATGTTCAATGTAAATTATTATCTTGGAGCTTTTCTCCCTGGGCCTCTGCTGAAAGTGGGCATATAGCCAGTCAGACTATCCCGGTTAACAAATGTAAAATAAAGTAAAAAAAAAAAAAAAAAATATATATATATATATATATATATATATATATATATATATTATATTTTAATGGAGCTAGGTATTATCCTCATTGCAAGTAATTCTCTATCATTATTTCTGCTCCTATCATATTCCAGCTTTCTTTTGGCAATGCATCTTAGTCAGAAAAGTCACTGAGACATCACTCTTTGTGAAGCTGTCACTTTAAACCTTTTGTCACTCCACACCAGCCCTTTTCTTTTTTTTTTGCTTTTCTTTCTTTTATTTTTTTGGATGTTGGTGTATGTCAGTCTGATAATCAGCTGCTTGGCTTTCTCTCCCATGGTTCCAACCTCATCTCTGGCACCTACCTAAAGAAGAGAAGGGTATTGGGAATTTTCATTTATTACTTGTATTATCCCAGGTTGAGGCCATCAGTGGTTGTCTAAAAAAAGAAGCATGGAGCAGAGTTTGGGATGGCAACATCACATGTGCTGACCAGCAAACCAATTTATTTTCCTAGTCTGTACACCACCAGTGTGCCAATGTGCTGATAAAACTACATCTTATGCTGTACAAGTAATGAGATGTGTCCCAGGAAGATGTGCCTAACCCGTGACATTGAGCAATCATGCCCACATCATCATCCTGCACCCCCAGCTTTGTAATGTCCTGGCATCCACCGGTGCACAACAAGAAATTCACTCACCCATCATAATTCCCCATGACTGGGCATACCCTCCCTCCCTGTCAGCTCTGTCACATGATTCATTTGTTAATTGATCCCAGGATAACTGCTCTATTATCAGGGCTTTAGATCTCTATGCCTCTGGTTTGGCAACTGCCAACCTCCAAACTTGACACCTTAAGTACCATTTCATTAAAATTCACAAAGATGAGTGTATAATTGTGCTTGTTTAGCTGTTAGTTTTGCAGGTAACTAGTGATTTTTTCCTGTCATTAATGCATATACATAAGTCATATTTTGCTTTACCGGTTTTATTTTTTTCTTCTAATGCACAATTTAATGTTTTTGGCAATGGCATGAATACATTTTATGTATTTATTTTTTAATTTATTCATTCATTAAATGTGAAAGTGTGCTGATACAAGAGGCATCACAGCAGGACACTAGCCAAAATGCAAAGACTGCACAAAAGTATGAGGCAAATCATTAATTATAGGAAAACAGCAAAGACAATGCAAACTTACAATATAATACCATTATTTACAGAACCACTAAATAAAGTGCAACGTGTGACAGGTCAGCAGTTAGATCAGTCAGTATCTCACTATTTATTAGTTCTTTTATTACCTGCTTAATCCAGTCCTGAGTCATATGGTGTGGCAAGGCTCATCCCAGCAATTATCGGGTTCAAGGCAAAGGAAGTAGTACTAAACTGTGCCAGCACATCACAGGAGGATCACAACCTCTCAGTGTCACACAATACACACACACACACACACACACACACACACACACACACACACACACACACATGCAGACACACACACACACACACGCAGACACACACACACACACACACACACACACACACACACACACACACACACACACACACACTGACAGTTTAGATGAATGCTGGGTCACCCGTGGTAGATGTGTTAGATAGTTATCATATTTTTGATTAGTATTTAGCTAGGATTACTGAGCCAAAGAAAAGATTACATTACTTAGCCACTGTCATTAAAAGCAGTACAGAGAATGTTAGGTATGACAGCAGATTATTTTAGAAGAAAATGTATGTTTTTGATCTTCTTAGAGTTACAGAGACTTGTGTCTTATGTGTTCTTTATGTCATTTAGTGTATTTGATAACCATTTCTTGCATTTTGTGTCAATGAGCTTCTCTGGTGTTTGTTGATATAGGTTCATAGGTTCATAGGTAGGTACTAGGCTATCTGCCCAAAGGCATTTATAAGCCTAGCCAAAATGTGTTGGCTTTTGCCGCCCCCTTAGATTAGTTCCCTGTGCCTCTGTCTAGCAGAGCCATGGAAGCGATTCCCAGGGGTAAACTTTCTGTTTCCCATCCACTCGTCAAGGTTTCTCTTGAAGAATGTTAGCGAGGAGCTCTGCCTAATGTAGATTGGAATCATGTTCCAAAGCATGGGAAGTCTCTGGGACAGGGATCTATCCCTTCATCACGTTCTATTTATTGTTGTGGTGAGGTTTACATGGTATTCATTTGCTCTTATGATATTGTCTGTTATCTATGCAGATTCTTTCTCCTCTACTCCAACAAAAATGGACTCTTCCAGATGGAGAATCTGGTAATTACAATGACTTAGGGTGGAGCATGGCAGTTCTGACACAGCAGAGGCAATATTACCCCCGAAACAGATGCATACAGCACTTGTTGATGACATTATTAGAAGTTAGGTATGGTGTTTTCCTAGTAGGTATGCAATTTTTATTTTCGGTATTCTCTGCTTTGGGATGTTATTGTTACTTTGATGGTGAATGATGTGCTGTCTGAATAGCAAGAAAGCCTGAAGTTTGTGAGGGTATGTATGACAGATTCACAAAAGACATGTGTGAGTGTGGGTGTGCATGCGTGTGTGTGTGTGTGTGTGTGTGTGTGTGTGTGTGTGTGTGTGTGTGTGTGTGTGTATGGCCTGAGCATGTTTGTCTGCATACTTGTGTATCTATATGTGTGTGTGTGTGTGTGAGAGTGTGTGTGTGTGTGTGTGTGTGTGTGTGTATGCGCGCATGAGCATGTTTGTCTGCATACTTGTGTATCTATATGTGTGTGTGTGTGTGTGTGTATGCGCGAGTGAGCATGTTTGTCTGCATACTAGTGTATCTATATATGTGTATGTGTGTGTGTGTGTGTGTGTGTGTGTGCGCGTGTGTGCATGTGTGCGCACGAGCGCAAGCGAGCATGTTTGTCTGCATACGTGTGTATCTATATGTGTGTGTGTGTGTGTGTGTGTGTGTGTGTGTGTGTGTGTGTGTGTGTGTGTGTGCGCGTGTGTGTGTAAAGCTTATGCATTTCTGTATGTTCTACTTCCAGATATGGTCTTGCATTTCAATTCCAGTCAACAAAAAGTAAAGTTAAATAAATATTTAATTTGCTCAGCAGGGTGTTGACAGAACAAGGAATGAAGACATTGCTTCTTTGCACAACTGATTGTTGCAGAAATACTGATACTTGGTCCTGCCACACCCTGTGAAGGCAGTCTCTTCTCATTTTTTTCTTTAAAGACAAACCTGTTTCACTCAATTTGATCACTAAGCAAGCTAGACACACCCATGAATTTACAACTGCAAAGCCATAGGCAACTCCCACAGAAACACAAAGATGTTCTGATTTTTGTTTGTGTTGACACATAACATATGTTGAGTGTTTGAACAGTATCCATGGATGTTTGTCCCCCAACAGTGTTTTTTATGTAATAACCTTGGCCTCCTTCTTTCAGTATCCTGGGGTCAATTTCGTGGGCTTCCACTGTAATTCAAGTGCTCCAAGTACATCAGCATTATAAAGTTGAAATAGCTTAAGCACATTTAAGTCTGTTTATGGCAGCTTGTTCATAAACAGAGCAGTTTTAAAATGACATGAGATACAATATTTCACGGTTATCAGTCTGCAGCAATGAAGGATTTATTTACTTCTGATAACTATCAATCTATGAAAATAAAATTATTTGTTAAACCAGTTATTTCAAAAAAATGTATAACTTATTTGTGGTGGAGGGGTAGGCTGCTGCTAGGAAATGATCACCCTCCCCTAAAAATGAAAAAATGGAAAAAAAAAAAAAAAAGCAGAAACACTGCTCTTTGTTTGCAACAGACAAATAGAAGGAACCAGAGAGAGATGCTAGCTGTAAATGTCGGTGTACCCTAATCTATCAACATTACTCCTTTAGTGTCTGACTGGTATTAATTTTCCTGTGGATATTATTAAAGTTAGTCCTTGAAAAGATGAAATAATAACAGAATGATTTCTACATGTGCTTCATTGACAACAGTATGGCATTAAATCTGCGCTACACTGAAATGCATGCATATATCAGAACAGCTAATAGTTCTCATGCAGAGCCTTTACATCAGTCACAAAACAACAGAGAACTAGAACGGCTCAGGACTGGTAAACGTGTATGACAATGCTGTGTACTTTCCTTATACCTGTTTAATTCATACATAGAAGTCATCAGAGAAACAGGACTGTATGAAAAAACTTGAGGCGTGAGAACTGGAGGAAGAACTGTCCTTAATCTTTGTTATGCAAACTCTTAACGCATTCCTGGCTGAAAGTGAACATACTCTAAATTATATGCTTATCAAAATTAAACTACCTAGTCTTGAAATAGCTTTACATCTTAATATGAAGACAAAGTTCCTGACTGTTGGTAAAATTAATAAATTTATTCTCACTGGACAAGAAACAGAAATCAATAAGACACTGGAACATAGATGCGATGTAATACCTTTCACCGGAACAACATAGTATTTGCAATTACTTGAGATTTTGAACTGGTATGAGCCCTTTGTTAGGAGTTGTTGATGTTAAATATAGTACTTAAATATCCACTTATGCCTAGAAAGGGAAATACATAATTTATTTCTAAAAGGCTAAAAAAAAAAATCTTAAAAAATGCTAGTGTGAAAAAAATGCACCTGATATTACACCTCATAGACATGCAGAGAGTGTGTGTGTGTGTGTGTGTGTGTGTGTGTGTGTGTGTGTGTGTGTGTGTGTGTGTGTGTGTGTGTGTGTGTGTGTATCTGTGTCTGGACAAGAAATAGAAAAAGAAATTGCAGACAACTTTAGGTGGCTTAGATTACCATTCATTTATGAAATTACAAATAGCCAAGAAATTCGATAATGAATCATTCTTGGCAGAACTAGGGCATTGTACGAGCACATCCACTCGTGTATAAATTGTGCCATCCCAAATAGAACCAAGATGCTCTTCTCCAAAAAAAGGAAGCCAATCTGGTGGTCCCCTGCTATAAACAAACTATACAACAGAAGGAAGAAACTGTTGCAGAAAAGAGGAAAATCCCAGGATGCAAAAACTCCTTTACCAGCCTCAGTAAGAAGCTGAGATCCCTCATAAAATCCTGCAAAGCTAGTTACAAAAATAAAATTGCCAAAGATTCCAAAGACAACCACAAGGCATTATATAGTTATGTCAAGAATCTAAATGGCAATGCTCAGATCTGGTCTGAGCTACAACAGAATGGCATTAAATATACTGATCCCAAGGATATTGCCAATATCCTGGCAGATCGATTTAGTTCCAACTTCACCCCCCTCTCAGCCCCTAAAGGGCCCATCTCAATACCAAAAGATTGCCAAATTCCGGTAATCACAGCCACACAGGTAGAAACCGCACTCTACAAAGCTAAGAATACAGCGCCCATGGGACCAGATGACATCCCAGGCTGTGTACTACATGAACTACAAAATGAACTGGCACCTCACCTAACTGTCATGTTTAATCATAGCCTCACCTCAGACTTCATGCCCACTGAGTGGCGCACAGCTACAGTTATTCTGCTCCACAAGGGAGGATCTGCCTTGGATCCCGAGAACTACCATCCCATTAGTCTGACAAGCCTGATCTGCAAGGGCATGGAACACATTATCATGGAACTTATAAACAAAGACATTGGCAACTTTCAAACACTGGACCCCACCCAGTTTGGGTTTGTGAAGGGTCAATGTTGTCTCCTGAATCTGATTGACTTCTTCGAATCAGTCTCCAGGAATGTGGATGAGGGTAAGGGCGGTCCATACAGCCTATCTGGACCTTGCCAAGGCCTTCAACACCATCCCCCACTCTGGAATCATAGATAAACTTACTAAGCTGGGGATAAATCCCTATGTCACTTGATGGGTTGCCAACTGGCTTACTGACAGAACCCAGACTGTAAAAGTAGCCAACTCCAAATCCATCTCCAGACAAGTGACAAGTGGAGTACCTCAGGGTTCAGTCCTGGGACCACTCTTGTTTGGCATCTACTTCTCTGAAGTACAGGCCAACACTAAGGGACTCTGGCTAACAAAGTTCGCAGATGACTGCAAACTGGGAACCATTATTGAATCCCCAAATGATGTGGATATTCTACAAAAGGGCCATACAGAAACAGATGCCTGGTGCCAGAGCCATGGACTCAAGCTTAATGCCAAGAAATGTATAGTTATCACCTTTGGAAAAAAAACATGTACCCATGAATTACCACATAGGTGGCAGGACACTAAACATCGAAAGTGTGATGAGAGACTTAGGGACACAAGTGGACAGTGTCTCACTTTCGATAACCACATCGCCCCGACAGTCAGGAAATCCTTCTATGTAGCACACCTCATCACTAAGGGCTTTTCATCCAGAAAAAAGGAGGTCATTGTCCCACTGTACTCATCCCTCATTAGACCCATTATAGAGGATAATGCCCCATTTGGTATGTACCTCACAAGACATCTGCAACAGCTGGAAAGGCCACAGAATACCTCACTAAAAGAATCACAGGCCTAAAGCAGATGCCATATGTTGACAGTCTAAAAAAACTCCAGCTATACTCTGTGGCATATCGTCTACTCAGAGGCGATCTCTGCTTAACATACAAGGCCATGTCAAACCCTGAGCTGTTGGGCATGCTCCACTTAAAGAAATCCCAATCCCTCAGTGCCACACGCTCCAGGGATCTAAATCTTGTCATCACAATGAACAAAACATGCTGGAGGGATAGGTTCCTGACTCATAGACTCCCCATACTCTGGAATAGACTGCCCATATATGTCAAGCAGTGCGCCTCATTGGCCTTCTTCAAAAGGGACCTTGATGATTGGATGGGAGATAGGAAATTTACCCCGGGGATCATGCCTGTCGCCCTGGTAGACAGGGGTCCAGAGAAGTAAATATTGTGGGAAGAAATATCCAGGGAATTGTTATGGCTGAGCTTGCATAGGCCCTAAGGCCGATAGCCTAGTACCAGCCTATGAACCTATGAACCTATGAACAACTGTGAAAGATTTACATCACATCCACAAGTGCATGAATGTATGTTCTTACACATGAAAATTCGAATTGTCCAAGATAGTGTATCAAAAATGTTATACTGATAAAAATGTTGCACCGTGAAGCAACAGGAATGGAAAAAGATAAAGACTTTTAATTATGGCACAGGTGACAAATAGTCACTAAGAGCTGTCCTATAATTAAATCCATCATTACTGGACAAGATAAAAACTAATTATTCCTTGAAAGTTCAAGTGACGAGTGACTTTCATACTTTAAACATATCACATGAAGAGAAAGACCATTGGAAAAAGGCATCATGCTAGGAAAAATCAAAGGTCGATGTAAAGGAGTAAGCTCATATGATCTTGGTACAATTACAACAGCGATGGATACCCCTCGGTTAGTGATTAGTCACCTTACTGAAGACAAAGCACAGTCAAGAAAAACATTACACAAGGTTGCCATGAGTTGAGATTGACTGGATGAGACATAACAACAGCAATATTGCCCAGTATAGTACGCTAATAATTCTGTATTAGCTAAATTTATGACAGCATATCAAGATCAAGAAACGTTTTGAAAAGGTCTGATTTTCTACTTGGCACTGGCCTTGCACCCAACACAGAGTAATTAGCTTTCATGTCAGTTGTTAATATTACAATTAGCAGTTCCTATATTTTGTATAGAAGAACACTAAGCAAAGATGATATGTACAAAGATCTTGAAGTGCTTACAGAAGCTAAGCCGACATTTTAATCCCAGAGAAAAAAGATAAGAGGTGCACATATAAATTTATGATGGGCCTGTTGACAGCCATTTTGGGAAGATCGGCTTCTGTTACGATTTCTACATATGTAGCTCTTTAACAGATGCCTTCCAACAGACAAACGGTCACCTTGGACTTAAGTTAAATCAAGACAGCTAAACAATACTTCACCCCCTGTTGCATTACATGCAGGAATCATGCCCTTCTGCCACACTAAATGTTTGGAGACTGTACTCTGCGTTTAGTTAGATGTCTAATCACTGATAGTGGAGCATCTATCACTATAGTATTTGTAGCAAGTGGTAATAAGAATTTACTGCTTCCTCATTGTTTCCGCAAAGAAATGTTGAATATTTCTAAAATAATCAAAGCATGTACTATATTTGTCATTCTGTCCTCTACAAAACATGGGTAAAGAAGCTACAGTTTTTTTTCCTCTAACTACTGAGTATAATGGGACAGATAATGTTACTGTATATAATGCCTCAAGGGTGAGGTTTGGTTTAATTTTCTTGATTTAAATTAAGTTCAAGGTGACCATATTCTTAGAGGCTGTAGGCAAAATTAGTCACAAATTCAATGCCTTTCTGTTGGAAGGATCAACTACTTGAATGATTTGATGTTGGAAAATATATATCAAATCTGGAAAGTATGAATTATTTAATGGGGAAAGGGTTATCAAATCTGGTAAGTATAATGTCTCAGAATTTACGTTCCCTTCTTAGTATCTGTATATATGCATGTTATAGCAATATAACAAGATTTGTTATGGGATGTGTTGGGGTTTAGTTTCCTTGCAAGTTTTGGTCACTTGGATAAAGCCTGAGTAACCAAATTTCAAATCCAAGCATGAGGAATTATTCAAGTCTGTCTGACTGTCTCTATAAATCTAGCCATTCTTTGCTTTCTTGTTTTATTTTTGTTTATTTTTTAATAAAAACAAAAATTAGAATAATGATTCTGGGCATGAAATGGATGGAGGTTTTAAATGTGCTGCTTAGCAGGGAAAGGAACATGGCATTGGCTGCCATATGTTTGCATTTCTTTGAAACGTGACATTGGTTTTCTCTTTCTTTGTCATTCTTTCTACGATAGATTTAAATATGTAATCATGCTTGAAAACCATTTTCAGTCAGTGGATATTTTTTTTTCTTATCTGCCAAAGATATAACATAATTGCAGAGAACAGTCAAATAATGTAGCCTGCATCATGATATACTGATTGACTAAACTTTCAAAGCAAGTAGCATATTCAGTCTGTTTGTAGGCTGTGCATCCAAAACAAATAAAGGTGAGTGCCCCTTGTTAGGTGATCAGAAGAAAATAATTGCGGTCATGCTCAGACTAGATGTACAATTATAATTATGATAGTGACAGGAATGAAAATAGGCCACCTAAGGACCAGATAATGCGTTTGCTCTAGTGGACAAAAACACATGTATTGTGTTTGGTTTGCATTATGCAATACATCTGATGATCACTGGGAATGCTCCTGATCTTTTCACTTAAAGAGCAGTGGTGCCTTTTTAATGTGCATTTTCCCACTTAAGTATTATTGCAGAATTAATAGCCAAGGAGGAGAATTAATTCTGTGTCTTAATGGGGTTGCTGGTTTAATATGGTTATAAAAGAGTGGTTAAAATAGATGGCAGCTTCATCTAGTAGAAGATAGTTTAGAGAGGTCCAGTTACACTGTTTTAGAGTTTTATTATAGACAGCTTTTTTGAAATTAGTTAGGTTTCTGAGTTTAGGTATTAAAGCTTTTGGGATCTTAGTGGAAAGTGCTGAATACTAGATTATGATCACTAAAAGTGTTTGTGAGTACGTGTGCTAGTTTATTTTTTTCCTGGGTTAGTTGATAGTACGCAGTCAAGGATGGGTGCTCTTTTGATTTATTTTTCTATCCCTGAAAGCTCCTTCATCATTTGTGTCAGGCCAAATAAATTATATAAGATGATTTCTTGAGTGATATATGCAATTGTTCAGCTTAGGATATTTTTTATGGCAGTGGCATTATTTTTTGTTATGAGGATACAGGCAGCTATGATTAATATGGGCTTTTGATCATTTAATTTGAGTTTGGATAGTGCTATATTTATTTTGCTAAATTTTGGTATATTGTAGTAGGAGTTAAGGAGTTATAATGAGCTTTGAAAAATAATTACGCCACCTTCTCATTTGATAGTGCTGTATTTTATCATTCTCAGTGGGAAGTATTTCTTCACTTTTATGCCAGGTTTAAAGAGGTTTCAGTAACTATTAAGATTTGCAAACTGTGCATTTTTATCCAAGTATACAATTCAGATGTGCTGTGGGCATATAAGTTGTATAGCCTTATGGGGAGAAAGACTCTGTGGATGGTTGCTTCAGAGGTTAGCTCTGAATAATGTTATAGATAGGAAGAGGGGTCTTGCAGTTGAGAGGGAGGGACCAATGCATGGGAATTGCATGATGATGAGTTAGGGACAGGATTAGGATGCATGTCATCACCTTAAATAAGTTTTTTCCATGGAGTATACATACTTTTGAGGTGTATAGTTAGAAAATTTTCTTTGTTTTGGAAATGCTTATAATTATAGATGGTTGATAGATGCTCTTGCTTCACAAATAAGATATTTAGATTGTAAAGGGATGGTCAGATGGGGCTAGAGTAGCTATAAAGAGACTATTGTGCTAGTGGGTGTTTGGTATGGTGACTGTGTGCATGAAAGAGGTTTCATAGTAAATTTGTGAGGTGAGGAGAGTTAATGCTAATAGGTAGAGGTACATGGTAATGTATGTCTGCAGGTAGGGATATATAGTAATGTATGTCTGTTTGAAAGAAGTCCTTAGGGTGCAAATTTGAAAGAAGATAGAGATTGACTAGATTGTTAGAGCTGATAGGATATAAGATCAGGTTGTTCTTAGTAGAGTGGTTTTCATTAGTTTGGTGTAAGTAAGGTGGTAGAGATGGGTGGATGTGTGTTTTGCAAAGAATTTTGAGAGAAAATAATGAGTGATTAGCTGTAAGAGCTATAGGAGTAGATAAAATGCAAAGGTGGGTTGAGCTCAGAAGAATGATTTGATTGGGTAGGAGTAAGTTAGGTGGCAGAGATTGGTGGATGATGTTAGAGTATAACCTTGTTGGTTTAGTTAGGAATGGGATGGGGTGAGAATCACAGTGATATACACTGCCTTTTCACAATTAAGATTCTTTTTTGTTTGTTTGTTTTATACTGTATTTAATGGACTAGTTTATTAATATTATCTTAGTTTTGTCTGGGTTAAGCTTGTCTAGAAATTTATTCCAAATAACTTAAAGGAATCCATTATATAATTTATATTGAGATTTATGTTTACTGTTATCAAAATGACATAATCTACAGATAAATGTGTTTTAGAATGATAGTCGTATGTGTTTTTGAAAATGGTTTATTTTCTTATTCATCCTTATATAATTTGTGAAATGTCCAGCTGCTAAATCAATAAGGGAGATTACAAGCAGCATTGTTTTCTTCCTTTCATGATAATACTAGATTCAAAAATACAGTGACTTAGTTTGATAGAAGATTTTAAAGTAATGTTCAGTTCTATACAAGCAACAAATATGCAGGGAAATCCAAACATTTCTAATTTCTTAAATAAGCAATTCTAATTTATAGAATCGAAACATTTATTTAAATCTATACTTATTATTAACAATTTTTTTATTATTAGCTCTATCATAGTCTAGAGTGGTTAATTATTTTCTATATTATATTGTTCTTGCTGTTTTGTAATATAACTACTTTGATCTTTATTATTTAAATTATCTAATGATTTTCAGTTAGACAATATTGACATATAAATTTTATAACATATGCTCAATAAGGAAATATATTAGCAGAATGAATGTAACTCTGAATGTTTATCTTGTTTTAGCATCAGAGTGATAATATCTTATTTTTAGAAGGTGGAAATTAATTTTGACTTGAATTGATATCAAAGTATTTTCAATTAAAGAGTTATATTTTGAGTAATAAAGTGAATATTTCTGGAATTAGATTGTTGAGACCAGAGGTTTTATTCATCTTTAATTTATTTATTTGTTCTTTAACCTCACACTTTTTTTTAAAGTTGTTTCAGGTTTCAACTTTCTGTTACTTAAGAAGTTAACTTGTAAGTGTTTCTGCAATTTCACACAATGAGCCAATCGGAGGAAGGGCACTGAGCAAACCCTGATCTGCGATATATAACATTAAGTATCCTGTTTTTTGCTTACTATTGCGAGTTATTTATAGCACTTTTATTGTCTGCTGCATACTTTTCTAGCTAGTTTCATTGTGTGTGAGGTATTAACTAAAAATTGTCTACATTTGTTAAGCACCTGTTTGGGTTTGCATTTGCCCATCCCTACTGTAAATTTGATCTGGGACACTCCTCCCAGTTTAGTGTCATTACCTCATTCTACCTAATACAGGGAGAAAATTTGACAAGGCCAACCCACTTAGTTCTTAACCTTGAGTTATCTTCTCCTCCTTCTTACTCCCTTTCCACTTTACAAAAAAAAATTCTAAGCTTGTTTCCTGCCTTTCCTGTAAGTAGTCTAGTCCAGATACATATTTGCTGTATCCAGGATTGTTTGTAAGCTTCTGAGCCCCCGTCACTTAGCAACGGTTAAACTATTCCCGGCTTCATAAAGTCTGCTCTTCAAATTTTCCCTTAGAACTAGCCGTTTTTTTTAATTTTAGCAGTCAAATCTGTTTCTTTGAGCTCAGCACTTATTCAGAACTCATTGTAAGCACTAAATAAGCTACACATTACTACATCACTCAACGTTTCTCACTTGTCTAGAGGAAAACAGGTTGTAGTACTTAATAAATAAGCAGCTATCTAGGCATGCCTAAGGGTCAGCTCCCAGTGTTTTCTCCTGTCTACCTGATGCATCTGGGCATCTTGGGGCAATGCAGCAATTGCCTCATGTACACAGACAACCCTCTCCTCCTACCACCCAATACTACATCCTGTGAGAGATGACTTATATAGCCAAACTGGAAAAAAAGCTCTCTTCACCCAAGACTGGACTAGACAGTCAAGAGGAGAGAGTAAACACTTGCACCACATCACACTCATCACATAGTCCCTCAAAACTTATACCACTAAAACACACACATAGAAACAAAAACACACACCTACATTCATGGAGGCTCTCAATAAAAATCTGCCCAAGCAACATGGCCCTCCAAAAGCAGAAACGTAAGCAAACAAACTCAGTGTGCCATTCAACCACAGCCCATAAGGCAAAACAAAGTACCCAACACTCTAGTCATAGGTGACTCTATAGTCAGGCACACTGATGTTCCACTCACCAGGCTAAACAAGGAGAAAGTTACTGTCAGCTGCCTGTCAGGTGCCAGGATCCTCCACATAATGCGCACACTCATGTCACTCCACAACAAATACAAATATAACTCTGTCATTGTCCATATTGGTGTGAATGACCTGAGATGTCCCTCCCTGGACTACATGAAAATAGACCTGAAGGAGCTGTCCAATCTTGTACCCCAGTCAGGTATTGCCCTAGCCATGAGTAGCATCCTGCCATCACCCAGAAATATACCACAGTACAAGGACAAAATGATTGACTTCAACAATTGGCTAAGCTACTGGTGTCATTCTAAGGGGATCCAGTATCTGTCTACCTGAGATGACATGATCGACAGACCACGATGCTTTGCCAGAGATGTCCTGCGCCTGTTGCCCTTGGGATTCTGGATACTGGTTAAGGCTTTTGCCACCCCTGTAGTGCCTTTTTTTAGGCAAGGTTCAAATGACAAACTCACCACCATAAGAGGTACAAGCAAGCAAAATCTGAGGGTAATGCTACTCAATGTTAAAAGTCTAAACCTCAAAATGCACTCACTTGAGGCACTCCTTAAAATGGAGTCGACATCTGTGCAGTGACAGAGACCTGGTTCAAGGCTCCAAAGAGCACCCCTGCATTACCACACTATAATTCATACCACACCTTTTGGCCACCTAACCTGGACTGAAACACTAAGGGTGGAGGCGTGTCCATATTCATTAAGGATATCCACACCTCCAGGCTAGTTGCTCAGCATAATGCATCTGAGATTATCCAAGTGGAACTAACTCTGGGCAAGACAGCAATCCAAATTGTAGCTTGCCACAGATCCCCCACCATGCCCCAGGATTCCCAATCCTCATTTCTTGATACACTGGAAAATAGTAGGGTACAACCTAACACCCTAATAATGAGTGATTTCAACTACCCCACCATTAACTGGGAAAACTACTCATGTACCAACTCTTTTGCTCAACATTTTCTGGAATTCGTAAATTCCAATGCCTTGGATCAACTTATCCACACCCCCACCAGGGGCAGCAATATCCTAGACCTGGTCAGTACCAACATGGGCAACTGGTGTTCCACACCAGAGGTCAATTCCTCGTTGGTCAGATCCGACCACAAGCTAATCACCCTAGACATCCACACATCCCCACCCCCCATTAGGGAAACCACCATAAAAAATTTCTCCAAAGCAACTTCACATTTCTTAAGACAGAAGTGGCAAAATTCATGACATCCATGCAGACAGACAATAGAGGTACAACTGCTGAATCTTACACAAATGCACTTTATAAGCACTTACACAAGTGCGTGGATCATGCAATCTCTAACAGAATCAAGATGCTATCCTCCTAAAAAAGGAAGTCAGTCTGGTGGTCCCCTGCCATAAACAAACTCTACAATAGAAGAAAGAAACTGCTGCAAAAAAAAGTAAAATCCCATGATTGGAGGAACTCCCTTGTCAGCCTCAGTAAAAAGCTGAGATCCCCCATAAAATCCTCCAAAGCTAATTATGAAAACAAACTCGCCACTGATTCTAAAGACAACCACAAAGCATTCTATAGCTATGTCAAGAATCTCAATGGCAACACTCAGATCTGCTCTGAGTTACAGCACAATGGCACTAAATATACAAAACCAACTTATATTGCCAACATCGTGGCAGATAGATTCAGTGCTAACTTTACCCCCCCTCTCACCCCCTAAAGGGCCCATCTCTAGACTGAAAGAATGCAAAGTTCCTGTAATCACGGCTGCACAGGTAAAAACCACACTCTCCAAAGCCAAGAACATAGCATCCATGGGACCTGACAACATCCCAGGCTGCATTCTACATGAACTACAGAATGAACTGGCACCCCACCTAAGTACCATGTTCAATCATAGCTTCACCTCAGGCTTTGTGCCCACTGAATGGTGCACAGCGATGGTTATCCCACTCCTCAAAGGGGGAGCCACCATGTACCCTGGGAACTACCTCCCCATTAGTCTGATGAGCCTGGTTTGCAAGGCTATGGAACATATTTTTATTTATTTATTTATTTATTTTACATTTGTTGACCGGGCTAGTCTAGCTGGATATATGTCCATTTTCAGTAGAGGCCCAAGGAGAAAAGCTCCACATAGAAAACTAACAGATACAGTACATTAAAATGTTAATTACAAGAATATTATGAGATGATTACATGTGTTCCAAGGTAACAAAACATATAACAAAAAACATTTTTTTTTTTTTTTGCTATGAGAAGAGGGAGAAGGATTTAGAAGTAGGTGGAAGACACACAAAGCAAAGTGATGAGCAGGAATAAGAGAACAAAGTAGTTAAAATGGGATTGTAAGAATTAGGTGAAGGGTAGTAAGTTGTTGAGACAGTAAGATGGCCAATTCAGTTGTTCCTGGTTACAGTAACTCAGCCTAAATGGTAGTGGATTTAAAGTAACAAAAAGAGAGAGATGCAGAAAAAAAAAAAAAGAAGATGTTGGGCAAGACTAACAGAGGGAGTTGATTAGTCATATCATCATGGAACTTAATAAACAATGACACCGGTAATCTCCAAACTCTGAACCCCACCCAGTTTGGGTTTGTAAAAGGCAGATCATGTCTCCTAAACCCGACAGACTTCTTTGAAGCAGTTACCAGAGCCATAGATGAGGGTAAGGTGGTTCACACAGCCTATCTAGATCTCACCAAGGCTTTTGACACCATCCCCCACTCTGGAATTATAGATAAACTCACCAAACTAGGTATAAATCCCTATGTCACAAGATGGGTTGCCAACTGGCTCACTGACAGAACCCACACTGTGAAAGTAGCAGACTCCAAATCTGACTTCAGACCAGTGACAAGTAGAGTACCACAGGGTTCAGTCCTGGGTCATCTCCTGTTTGGTAGCTACTTCTCAGAAGTACAGGCTAGCACAGGTCTTTGGCTAATTAAGTTTGCAGATGACTGCAAACTAGGAGCCATAATTGAAACTCCTAACAACATGGACATCCTACAAAAGGGCCTCACTGAGACAGATGCCTGGCGTCAAAGCCATGGCCTCAAGTTCAATGCCAAAAAAGTGCATTGTCATCCCCTTTGGTAAAAACTCTGTACCCAGGAGCTACCACATAGGTGGTAGCATACTTAACACCAAAAGTGTGATAAGAGACCTTGGGATACAGGTGGACAGTAGTCTCTCAATTGATAATCACATTGCCACAGTAGTCAGGAAATCCTTCTATGTGGCACACCTCATCACAAAAGGTTTCTCATCCAGGAAAAAAGAGGTCATTGTTCCCCTCTGCTCGTCACTCATTAGATCCATTATAGAGTACAACACCCCTTTTGGTATGCACCTTCACAAGACATCTACAACTAGAAAGGCCACAGAAATACCTCACAAAGAGTACTCCCAGCCTCAGACAGAACCCCTATGCAGACCATCTCAAAAAACACCAGCTTTACTCCATCTCATATTGCCTACTCAGAGGCGATCTCTGCCTAACATACAAAACTATGTCAAACCCAGAGCTGTTGGACATGCTCCACTTAAAGAAATCCCAATGCCTTTGAGCTACACACTCTAGAGACCTAAACCTTGTCACCACAATAAACAGAACATACTGGAGGGATAGATTCCTGTCCCAGAGACTTCCCATACTCTGGAACAAACTACCTATCTGTATCAAACAGAGCTCCTTATTAGCACTCTTCAAGAAAAATCTTGATGATTTCTTCTGTGGTTCTGCTTCACAGGGGCACAGGAAAATAATTTTCTTGGGTGGCGAAAGCCAGGGTACCTTTTTCGCTAGGCTTATATAGGCCCTAGGGCCAATAGCCTAGCACCTACATATGAACATGATGCTATAGGTTTCATAATTTTTTTCTTCTTCTCATGACAAATCACTTCTAATTTTTATCTCAAAAAAATCTCAACTTGTGTCTCATCTATTATGTTTCCTTATATTTTATATAACTTATAATATGTTTGAATGAATATAATATATACTTAGATTTGTATCTGGAATGTTTATATTTTATTTGTGAAGCTACATATTTTCTAGTGTATGCGTACCTTTTAGTATTGTTGCACACAATTGCATATCTGTCTTTTCTAATGCAGTGTTAACTTTATGACTTTGAATGCCTCAGAATGCTTTACTTAATTTCTTTACTACTTTGATTTTCTCATTGTTCCCTTTCTGTAACTTTAAACTGACTTTCTTTGTAAAAAGGTGGTCTAGAATTCATTCATTTTGTTATGTCACTCATATTTTAGCACATTCTGGGCTAGATTCATAAACCTCCCTTGATGTGACATGTACATGGGCATACCCTTGTTATGGAAGTTTTTTTGTGTTCAAAAAACACCCCTGCATGCTACTGCATGGTCCTCAAACACAAAGAGCAGCAACACTGTGAAGAGCTGGCCCCTGCAGCTGTGCTGAATTCTAATGAGTCATTATGGGGAGAAGCATATGCTAATTAGTCATGTGCTCTCTCTCTCCTTGGAGCCACTCCAGGAAGCCATCTACACAACCAGGCAATTTAAGAAAGGACTCAGCCATGTAGATCAGCATGGCCATCCTCACCACAGTGCAGTAGTGATCACAGCCAAGAGGCAGTGTTCAACAGTGGACATGAATGTGGTGGTTGGGAACCATTAGACAACAGGGCTTACTGTAAAAGTACCATAATGGCGCCAGTATCAAAACAGGGATGGGAGGAATCAATAGACACCAGGAAGAATAATATGGAAAAGTGCTGCACTGGCACTGCCATTATTATGGGTACCAGGGTGACAGGATACACACTCTACAGTGCTGTACTGGCACCAGCATTACTATCAGTAACCAGGGTGACGGTATACACACTCTGCAGTGCTGTACTGGCACCAGCATTACTATAGGTAACCAAGGTGATGGGATACACACTCTGCAATGCTCTACTGTCACCAGCATTACTACAGGAATGGGGATATACTGGACACCAATGAAGAGTGCTGTAAGGCACAGCACAACTGGACAGGGATGTGAGAACACTGGACACACTCTTAAGTGCTGTAATAGCACCAACGTTACTATGAGGATGAGGGTAGGGGGATACACTAGACAACATGGAATACATCTTAAAAATGTTGTAAGGCAGATACATTACTATAGGGATCAAGAGTAAACCACTAGACACCAGACACTGGGATTTACACTTGAGTGCTGTAATGGCACCAATGTTAGTACTGGGAATGGGTGTTGGGGAAACACTACGCCACTAGGGCTGATTCTTTAAAGTGATGTAGCAGCAGGTACATCATAGCAAGGATTTAAAGGTGGGAGATACAATAGACTACAAGGGGTGTCTCTTGTTAAGTGCCAAAACAGCACTAAAGTATTAAGAGTAATAGGGGGACCATGGGAGGATAAGGACAAAAATATGGACCAATCTCTGTGCATTTGTGTGTGTGTGTGTGTGTGTGTGTGTGTGTGTGTGTGTGTGTGTGTGTGTGTGTGTGTGTGTGTGTGTGTGTGTGTGTGAGTGTGTGTGTGTGTGTATGGGACATGTGTGTGATAAAGTGACTGGAGGGGGTATTTTACTGCCTATATGAGCAGCAAGATACTGTTGCAACATGCAGATCAGCACAATCACATTATTGTAGCATCTGTAATTCAGGAAACATGCAAATTAGCTGATAACCACATCATAGCTAACATGTTCCTGAATCACATTTGGGCAATTTGCACCAGAAAGGCCATTCTAGCACTAGCCATATAGCTCATGCTGGGACCATTAATGAATTCCCAGGTATGTTTTATTTCCCTTAAAAGATAATCTTTCATAGCATCCAATAATGTTATTGAATCAGCACCCCTTTCACTGTTTTGTTTCATCATAACACCAAGCCTTATAATATTTTAATTTAGTAATATATGCTGGCATTCTTATGATTAATAGAATTTTATTTAGGTATAAAGTTATGTTAAATGTAATAGCATTGTGATCAGAAGTAGTACAATGTAATACTTTAAACTGTATAGTTTTATTTTGCCAGCACTAGTGTCTTTCTCATCCAAACCTCACTTAAACTATGGACCAGCAATCCTGCCACCTTGTGTACTCCTTGTTATTATTTCCAAAATGTATTTTACAACTTTTTGCTCCAAGTCCTTGTATCTAATATACATTGTCTAAAGTCAAAATTCTTTGTTAATACTGAGATGTAACCACTGATAACACAGTGTTAAAAATTGCTATCTGTCTGAACTATTCTTGGCATCACAAACAACATTTTCCATAATATAATTGTACTTCTTGTTTTCTCTTTGAAAAAAGAATTGTTTCATATTTTTTGTATTCTATTCTTTGATCATATTCATCATTTAAATGTTTTGCTTGAAAACTTACTACATCTGTTTTGCGTAATTCCAAATATCTAAATAAGGTTCCTCTTTTATTTCCATTGTTAATGCTATTAATATTAATAGATAAAATGGAATGAATTTCCATATGCAACTGAAAACTTTATTCAGTTTCATTTATATCTTACAATGGACAGAGCTGCCATATAAAATATCAAAATAATATTAACTGTATTGTATAACAATCATGTTCTTCTTACTCAATGGAAAGTTCAAGTATCAAAACATAAACATGCAAATTTTATTATCCATAAAATTTCCTTTAACATGTTTCTTAACATTAAAAAAAACCCCTCTTACTACTCTCTTCCAACATGGATACCACAGTTCCTTGCCTAACTATTATAGCTTAATTAGACATCATTCACACAATCTGATTCTATCTCTTCTGTTCTTCTGTGTATAATCCTTAACCCCTTTGAATCTACTCCTACAGATATCTTTAGATATCATATTTTAAACTGCTAAATCAATATTTTGCTAATCATAATCTTTCCCTTTTAATCATCTATAAATAAATGTATTTTTATTATGTCTCATCTGTTTTTTTACATTTAATAGCAGTATTATTTCTTAAAAAAATATTTAACATCTTCATTTCTATAAGACACCTACATTTACTATGGGTACGTATCACTTCACCTAAAACTCATTTCACCTAAACTAATTTCATCAAGACCATATCACCTAAAGTTCATTTCACCTAAAATGCATTTCACTGACAAGTAGTACAATAAGGCAAATCAAAGGTATATGTCCTTTTCCCCACTGTAGTGCAATCCTGGTGTTAGTATATATAGTAAGGGGGGATGTGGGAGGCATAGGCCTCCACCTAGTTGGCTTTTACCAAATAACGTAAAACAAACCCAGACAACATGAAACCAATGTAAGTGAGGGCTATGCCCCCAACACCCCCTAATGTGGGGAGCTGCACCCCCCACACTCCCCTTACTATATATACTAACACCAGGATCGCACTACAGTGGGAAAAGGATATATACCTTTGATTTGCCTTATTGTACTACTTGTCAGTGAAATGGGTTTTAGGTGAAATGAGTTTTAGGTGAAATGAACTTTAGGTGATTTGGTTTAAGTGAATTGAGTTTAGGTGAAATGAGTTTTAGGTGAAATGATACGTACCACATTTACAATATATTACTTATTATTTATTCCTAGTCAGCTAATAAAATAATATCCCCTTATCTAATTATAAATGTATTGTAGAATACATAGAAATATCTAGCATTAATTATAAGTGTAATCATTTTATTTAAGAGAGTCTACTACACAAATAAACTATCACTATTGAATACTTCTTTATCTTTCACTTCATATCTTTTACTCCTCATCTTCTTTAGTAACTGATTATTTGTGTACTGCTTCATATTGGTACATAATCTTTCACTGGCTTAAATATCTGCCCATTTTTTATGTTTATTACTCATTGCCAAGTATTAGACAAGTTAACAAGTCTTCTTTTTATTTATTCTATCATTTAAACTTACCTGAGATTAGTGTGTAAATAGATGTCTGATATTTAAGGTTCTCATCTACTTATAAAGGACCTTTGGTATGTGTTATAATTAATTATGTATGCATTTATTTATAAAATCTTTCTCAGTTAGAATGCCATTTCATTACATAGAGACTATCATCTACATTTTTGTAATATATTCAGTGATTAAATTAATTCTGTTCATTCTCTAATCAACGTCTCATTACTTCATTCCATTTATTTATTTCATAAGTGAAAGATTTGACATAAATTACTAGCTCATTATAATGAATAATTTTAAACTTAAATTATTTCCTTCGGATATTAACTATTTTTGTGTTAATACTTCATGCAAAGATATAATACTCTAACATTAGAATTTAATTTGCAATTTTGAAGATGTCACTATTTAATTGTTTAGCGCTTTTGTCCTATTACCAAGAAATTGTCTTCTGTATGTCAAATGCCTTTAAATTTTTTTACCACTTTAAGTTTTTAATTGCATGTTAATTGACTTTATTTGGTGTGTATATTTATATGGTTGGTTCCACTTTTGTTTTTAGTTCTGAAGAAGCCCTAAACTTCTATGTGATTCTGATAAAACTTTGGTGGACACTGCAATTGGCGTCCTGTTTGGTGCACACTGCTTGTTTTGTGGTCACCTTCTGAGGCAGTGCTTCAACTTCGTTGCTGTATTTGTTCCTGCCCTTTTGCTTTATCACTTTTATTTCATTATTTAAACATAATGTACTTGATAAACTAAATACATTTAAGTTCATATATGAACCATTAGTATTATATAATAATAAATTATACAATAACTTTTCCAAACAGATTCAGTATTGATTTACTTTCTAGTCAATTTCATGTAACCTTTTTTGTGTTCATCTTATTTTCTAAGTTTCTTTCTTCTGAAAATGTGGAGATATTTTCCTGTTAGACTCAAATTACTGTGACAATATATAACATGAATTAACAACTCAATGCTAGATGTCTTAATTTTAAAATTCTAACCAAATAAATCAGGAGTGTGTAATTCACTTCAATTTAAATTCATCATTGTTCACTATATTCACCAAATGAAGATAATACATTTTTATATTACTGTCATATCTATCAAATTATTTCAAACTATTTATAACAATTAAAACTATAATCACAGTCAAATTCTTCAAATAACCCTCTTCTTCCCTATATAAGACATCTGTAGTCTCTACATTGTGGACTGTCCATATTCAAATATCTAAATGTTAACTTATAAATATGAGAAAAAAAAACTTATTAAACTTTTAAAATTTCTCATTTAACATCTTTTGCAATTATCTCCTTAATAAAATTGTATATACATTTTAAATAAAATATGCTCTGTGTTTATATCAAAGTGAATTAAAACTAAAGGTCTGATAATATTCAATACTATTTTTTGCACTTTTTTGTTATACTGGCTTAAATTCTACAGGCAGGTTATACAGATATGTTTTGTATTAGTTTGAATCTCATAAACGTTTTTATGTGCCTTTATATTTGATATAGGTTTGTATTGCTCATGATTATTTTCTGCTTGATTATTTTTATCTGAGCTTCTATTACTACGCCTTTTTTATCTAACATGAATATTATCAGTGCAAATGTTTTTTCTGCTTTTAAGTTTCAAACAAAATTAATCTCAAAGTCACATCCATGGTTCTCAAATTCTTAGCTTAAAAGTCAGAAACAAATCCAAAAAATAATGGGGAATAAAATAGCAAAACCAGTGACAGACTTCAAATATCACTCCCACATACTTAGAAAGCCTTTAAAATTACAGATTCTTGCATCAGCGTGGATTCCCCGAAAAACATGAACTATAAAACTGAAATGTCTGCCTTCACTTACTAATTGTGCTAGAAAACACAAACTTTCTAGTTGTAGATCAAAAATATAATGCCAAACAACAACAGCAACACTCCACTACACCAGGGACAGACAAAAGGCATAGTCGTAAACCACATTTCTATCATGCAAATTCAGGAATAACAATGTGTCAATGAATTTAACAATAATGTAAATATTTAACTACCTTTCTAATACATTTGTCAATTCTACACCATTCCCCTCCTTTCTCAGCTAATGTTAGACTGACATGTAGTGCAACCAATCTCCTTTGTTTATAACATTTCATTGGTATTATCATTTAGTTGCCACTCTAGTCATTTGCTAGTCTCACACTACCTTTCAGTCTAGTAATACAAGATTTTACAGCTTTTCAACTTCATTTGTTGTTGCTAGTGTTATAACATTCCATTTTCTATGTTTTGTACATTCAAATAAAGATTACTATATCACCTCTTGTTAATCCACTTTTATGTTGCAAGTTACAATCTTGCAGATAACTCAAAAGTGTAAATTTAAACTAAAAATAATTTTAAATGCAGCACTGAAACCCCAGGCTCATAACAATTAAGAGCAAAGGAAACAAGCATTCATGACAGAAATCTGTTATTCAATAAACCCCAAATGCTTTAGAAATGAATGTTCAACTATTTAAAGTAACTAAGGAGATAGTGAGGATATTATATGACACAATAAACCTTTAGAAATGTATGACCTTATTTTAACAATGTGATAAAAATATATAAAACTAGACTTAAATGATTTATTCTAATTTATTATTCATCCAAGCATTCCATAAGCAATTCACTGACACCTTCACAGTGAGTTTTCAAATGTGAAATAATTAATTCTCTTTATAATCATAAACAATTCATTGACTTCCATGAGTATTTGTATGTGACATGTTCAATCTGTCTATAAAATGACATTCTAGCCAGTGAAAGCTTTATATTTTCATATATTAGTTAGGGTCTATATTAGAAGTTTGAACGCACAGGTGTCCAAATGCCATAATTTTGAAATGGGAAGTTCAAAATGTCAAAATAGCAAAGCTGTGGAACACCAAATTTTTTCCCAGGAAAAAAAAATGGTGGGCTGTTTCCGCAGCTTTGCTATTTCCTCCACTGTGGTGCGATCTCAGAGTTGGTATATTTAAGTAGGGGGGTGTGGGGGGCAAAGCCCCTCCACATTAGGAACATTTTATAGTGTACATGTGTTTTTTGGTTTTGTACTGGAACAGTGATTTTTTTCCCTGGGAAAAAAAAATCTCTGTTCTGAGTGTTCGAAGTTATTGCATTTCGAACTTCCGCGTTCAACATTTATGTAGTTGAACTTATTGCAGTTCAACTATGTGATATAGACCCATTTAGTAAACTGTTTCTTAGCATCCTTAGTATATTAGGTTAAATTCCTAGAAAAAAATATTAAAATAAATAAATAATAATTAAAATAAACAATACATTTTATATATATATATATATATATATATATATATATATATATATATACACACACACACACACACACACACACACACACACACACACACACACACACACACACACACACACACATATTCTCTTATTATTTGACCTTTATTTATTCTTTATAAGCCCAAACTGTTTTCCATCTGTTTTTTCTTCCTCTACTTATCTTTTCAAGGATGTTAAATTTCAGTCCATTTTTCCCATTTGAAAACTTTGGAAGGCTGTTTCTGATAATTGACGTTTCTGATAATCAACGTTTGGATAATTAACTCTGTACTGTACTATGATAGATCTAAGTGGCGCCCTATTCTTACCTAGTGGTTTTGCGAAAGGTCTTTCCATTCTTTCTATTCCATGTGTTCACCCCTCTGAAAAATTCAATATTTTTGATATCTAGATCAGAAAAGCAATCATGTTGTCTTCTTCCATTGTTTCAGAAAGTCAATAAAATCCTAACTTGTTTTTATGCTCCATTTTTCCAAGTCATCGATTTTTGCCAAAAGTCAATTATTTGGTTTTAATAGACATTCAGTTTGTCTCTTCTTCTTACATTCTCTTTTGTATCACTTAATTTACTTTCAGTAATACTGATTTGAGAATCTTATGTCTGAATTATCTCTTTCAATAGTTTTATTTGCTTATTGCAGTATTATTTTACCAAGTCCATTTATAATTCAGTTTATCAATCTTGAATGGTAATTCTTCAGTAGTGGAGATTAAATGTTGAATATCTTTCTTCATGCTGAGATTTTGTCAATCAGTCTTGGGGTGATGCATTTTTTAATAAAATCTCACTGAATTTGATAAGAACTTCTTTTAACTAACCTTTTATATAAAGTTAAAACTATTATTATTATTATTTACTACTTGTAAGTGCCCACCATCCAACAAAGTAGACAAATGATAACTAATATTAAATGTTGAACGTAAAGTAAATGTACAAGCTATGAAGTTGCAGGATAAATGCACATTACATGAATGGCTAGTGATTCTTAACTTTTATGAAATGCCACTAAGAGGCAGAATGATGCTGCAGTTGAAGATATTTACCTGCAGAGGTCATGGAGGTCATAGATTTTGGGGCCTACATGAAGCCATTACTAAAAGATAACTACCTACCCCATATATCAGGAGAAAAATAAGGCTGATGTCTAATTCTAAATTTAAGGCTTTATGCAATGCAGGTTATCAACAAAAAGAAAATGCAAAAAAGCTGACACCCATTAATACTGGTTACACATGTAAAATGTGTAACACAAGCTACTTCACAGTCCATCTCTGAAAAGAAAATGCTGTTTAGGAAGACCTGATTTGAAGTAACGTTATTTCCATTTATAGCCTTGTATTTCTCAGTTTCTAGGCATTTCTGAAAATGGTTCAAAGTATAATGCAAAAATTATTGTGGACTTTGGGCAATGCCTCTTGATATATCAAGTACTTGTGATAAACCAGCTCATATTTTTTACCTAAACCAATGATCTTTAGTATACCCTTTGTAGTAAAAAGATAATTTCTGTAGGGAAATGAGTGTCTATTAAATGCTATTCTGCATCTAAGCTTACTAAAGCAACAGAGGGTCTATTTGCATTGTGGAGAATCATAAATGTTCATATAAAGTTATCAGAGGTCCTTATATCCTCTATGAATCCTGTTTAATCTGAGGATACTAGCTTTGGGACAACTTTATATTCTTTCCAGCTAATATGCACTTTATTTGATTTCTAGTTTATTTACTATTTTCATGTTTGACCACTGGAGGTAGTTGTGCATTCTTTATGCAATTGTAGAGCTATGTCAAATCACTTCTTCAGTGTTTGATATATTTTAACTAAGCAAAAACCCTCCCTGTCTGCTACTTAATTCCACTGACTCCAGTTGTGGGATAGATCCTGTTCTTGTGAAGTATCCTGTGTTGGGGAGGTCTTTGTTGGCAATTTTCCTTTCTCTTCCAGCCACCACCTTTGAATCTTCTGTAGTTTTAACTTTTGCAAACAGAAATAGCTTGCAAGTTGCTGAGTATAATAACTTAACTCTGTCTGCTTAATGCTTGGGCATCCTTGTTACCAAGGGAAAGCAGCTCAAATCTTCCTGATATCAGAGTGATAAACCTGGTTTATAAAGTCCTGATCAGACCCCCATATCCATCTTGCCCCTGGTTTCCACATGACAGACAGTGTTCTTTCAGAGTCTCAAAACATACACAATTATTTAACTAGGGTTATTGTGACTTCCCATGAAGTCATGATGCCCTGCAAGCTCTCTTGAGCTAAATATCAGTTACTGGTATTGCAGTCCACTCAGCAAGCAGTTTAATAACAAATTGATCACACTCTCTCCCTTCCATCCTCTCAGGTATTACACTTAACTGAATATTTTTCCTGTCTCTATGTATCTTGCTGGTTTCTTAATATATTTTCCATCATGTCCAGTTTGGCCTTGGATACTTCTACCCTTGACTGTAGCTGCTCTATGTCATGGAGTGGATCCTGGATTATAACAGCATGGTTTCTCAGGACATTCTCAAGTGCCTGAGTTCGTAACTGAGTCCCTGACATACATTTCTTAAAAGTAGAGTTGAGGTTTTTTTAACTTCCCTAATAAATTCTTTAATGTAAATGTGTCAGTACTATCAGAGTTTGCCACACTCTCATTTGTCTTGGCTGATGGATCAGTGCACTTCAAAAATCAATAGGAGATTGCTCATTTCTTTCTCTAACTTAGTTTCTCTCTCTGTTTTTTAGAAGTCATGCAGAGATAGGTCAGTTGTTCACATATACTTTGCTTTCTGTTTTTTACACAGTTGATCCTAAAGCAAGATTTTAACACAGTTTATTTTATTGAAGTCCTGATAACTGTATTGTCAGGTTTGGAGGTAAAGGAGGGGAGGAAATTGGAGGTGACTTTATCTGCTAGAATGTCAGTCATATCCTCAGAGTCTGAGTGGATGTTGCCAGTAGTGATAAGTCTGATACAATTGTGCATATTGTTTCTGAGGTTCGTTATATAATTAAAGAATTTTTTTTAATTATTTTTTGCTGAGATAGCAATTTTAATTCATATTTAATTTGGAAAGATTTGATCTTGCTCCTCTCCTCTTCTCTTATCTTTTAGAGGTTGATTTAACTTGTTGCATTTCTTTCTATTTTTTAGCGCTATAGAATGTTTCCTTTTATTGTAGAATTTGTTTATAACTGAGTTATACCAGAGGAACTTGTTTCCAAACCTGGCACTGTATTTGTAGTAAGTAGTTACATGAGCTACCAAGGAAGAGTTGAGAGGGAGAAAAGATTTTAGGTGTTTGTGGTGGTCATCAAAGGGTGGGGGGTTGTTGAGTTGTCTCAAGTCCTCATTAAGCACAAGGAGCTTGGTCATGCAGAAGTCTCTAAAGATGGTTAGGTCAGTGGCTGGCCTGTATGGGATTGTATGGTGAATAACACATGGTGATCTGATCTGACCAGAGAGAGTAAAATGATGGGCTGTGTTTGTGAGGACAAGATCGAGTCTGATGGTGCCACTAGTGGTGGGGCACTGACTGGTTGTGGAAGTTTGTGGTGATATGCTCAAGGAGGGAGCATTGTCACTGTTCCGGAACCAGGTTTCAGTGACCACAGAAATAGCTGCATTTTCCAAAATGAGGAAGGCCTGAAGGTAAGGCATTTTCTTATTTAGGCTCCCATTATTGAGCAAAGCTATACTGATATTTTCTGACAGGAATTTGTATTTACTAGGTTGGTAGCCTGAGTAGACTGCCATTGCCTAAATAAGGCACTGTGAGGTAGAGAAAGTCTTAGCTAATATTAAAAACCCAATTGAAATAAATGCAGGTTATTCTTTGTGAAATATGTGGGACTGTCTTCCACATCCTTCCAAGAAGATGCACATTGGTCACATGTCACTGCACTATGGAATAACTTACCCATACAGCTTAGGCAAATCTACACTAACAAACATTTCAGACTCTAACTCAACCAGTTCCTTCTTTACTCCTGTCTGTGTTCCTGCTCCTGCTCAAACCCAAGTTAACTCTCTTATCCCTAACTAAATCTTGCACTCACTTTGCTCTGTCTCTCATCTTTTGTTTCTTATTATAATTACTAATTGCACTGACGTTCACATCTAATGCTTTTCACCTCTGTCTCTTTCATACGTAAAAAAGACTCTTTTTCTCTGCCTTCAGCTATACTACATTCTGCTTACCTAATGTTATATTATGTTTAATCTCATGAATCTCTATAAATCGCAGTATCAAATTATATTGTATTATCATCATGTCCATGTCTGATGTGACTGCATGTAACTTCTCACTTTGTACTCTGATGTCATGCTGTGAATTAGTTTCTTTAAAGTAATACTGATCTTTTGTCATCTAATGTTTTGTTTGTTCACTATGTAATGCTGATGTTTTGTTATGTAATGTATTTTGTACACAACAGGAGCTTTTCTCCACTGCCCTACACTGAAATTGGGTCACTGCATTGACTCAGTCTGATTATCCTGATAAACAAATGCTAATAAATAAATAAATAAATCAATGTTAGTTTTGCAGTGTATAAATATACATACATATATATATATATATATATATATATATATATATGTGTGGGTGTGTATGTATGTATATATATATATATATATATATATATATATATATATATATATATATATGTGTGTGTGTGTGTGTGTGTGTGTGTGGTTTTAGTATGGGTACAGATACCCATTTGTGTGAGAGAGGTTATCCTAAACTGCAATAAGCATATGCACAAGTAGCCCATGTAGATTCATTCTGTGCTAATAGAAAATGGTTAACTGCTAGTCATATAAACATTAATGTGTACCAAAATTATCACCTATTTCAGTGTAGATCTATAGGCAAAAGTGAATGTGTGCAGTTCAAAAATAATAAGGCTTTAATTTTCATCCTGGAGTTCTTTGTTGAATAATCCACTGCAAACATGCCAATTTCATCTTTCTGCCAAATGACTAGACCATTTTTTTACTCATTTTCATGAAGGCCTGCAATACTTCTAATAATAAATGAGCACAAAAAGTCTTTGCATGCCATACCTTAACACCAAATTCTTGCAGAAGTGCAGTTCAGGTCCTCCAGCTGTGTGTTGGGGAATGCAATATGAAGCAGTTAGAACAGGTGAGCCACTTAGTTATGCATGCTCTAAAGATGAATTGTTGCTCAGAGACAAACAGTGTTATGGATAAACACTGCATTTGTTTAATTAGCATTATTCAAGGTAAGCTATAAGTCTGTATGAGAGTAAGTCTGTGAGTCATAACATAGGCATAGTACACCATCTGAGATTCCACCTGAGACAATCAAACATCCCCACTTTGATAGAAACTAATTCCACTACCCAATGTACTTTCTGTGAAATTAAACATCTGCAGCAGCAGCAAGGTAGCCCAGAAAATCCAGCAACATTTTTTGGTTCCATACACAGCTATTTGCCATTAGGAGTATCTAGGTATTTTTCCTTAGCCTTCTGCTCTTATATTTCCAGTATCTGACTGTCTTACTTCTAATGGACTGGATGCATGGAAACAGTGAATCATTTATGTGTAACCAATGAGGGACAAACAGAAAACAGTGAATCATTTATGTGTAACCAATGAGGTAGCAAACAGAAAACAGTGAATCATTTATGTGTAACCAATGAGGTAGCAAACAGAAAACAGTGAATCATTTATGTGTAACCAATGAGGGGCAAACAGAAAACAGTGAATCATTTATGTGTAACCAATGAAGTATCAAACAGAAAACAGTGAATCATTTATGTGTAACCAATGAGGTAGCAAACAGAAAACAGTGAATCATTTATGTGTAACCAATGAGGGGCAAACAGAAAACAGTGAATCATTTATGTGTAACCAATGAGGTAGCAAACAGAAAACAGTGAATCATTTATGTGTAACCAATGAGGTAGCAAACAGAAAACAGTGAATCATTTATGTGTAACCAATGAGGTAGTAAACAGAAAACAGTGAATCATTTATGTGTAACCAATGAGGGGCAAACAGAAAATAGTGAATCATTTATGTGCAACCAATGAAGTATCAAACAGAAAACAGTGAATCATTTATGTGTAACCAATGAGGTAGCAAACAGAAAACAGTGAATCATTTATGTGTAACCAATGAGGTAGCAAACAGAAAACAGTGAATCATTTATGTGTAACCAATGAGGGGCAAACAGAAAACAGTGCATCATTTATGTGTAACCAATGAGGTAGCAAACAGAAAACAGTGAATCATTTATGTGTAACCAATGAGGTAGTAAACAGAAAACAGTGAATCATTTATGTGTAACCAATGAGGTAGCAAACAGAAAACAGTGAATCATTTATGTGTAACCAATGAGGTAGCAAACTGAAAACAGTGAATCATTTATGTGTAACCAATGAGGTAGCAAACAGAAAAAAGTGAATCATTTATGTATATCCAGTGAGGTAGCAAACAGAAAACAGTGAATCATTTATGTGTAACCAATGAGGGGCAAACAGAAAACAGTGAATCATTTATGTGTAACCAATGAGGGGCAAACAGAAAACAGTGAATCATTTGTGTGTAACCAATGAGGTAGCAAACAGAAAACAGTGAATCATTTATGTGTAACCAATGAGGGGCAAACAGAAAACAGTGAATCATTTGTGTGTAACCAATGAGGTAGTAAACAGAAAACAGTGAATCATTTATGTGTAACCAATGAGGTAGCAAACAGAAAACAGTGAATCATTTATGTGTAACCAATGAAGGGCAAACAGAGAACAGTGAATCATTTATGTGTAACCAATGAGGTAGCAAACAGAAAACAGTGAATCATTTATATGTAACCAATGAGGGACAAACAGAAAACAGTGAATCATTTATGTGTAACCAGTGAGGTAGTAAACAGAAAACAGTGAATCATTTATGTGTAACCAATGAGGGACAAACAGAAAAGAGTGAATTATTTATGTGTAACCAATGAAGTAGAAAACAGAAAATAGTGAATCATTTATATGTAACCAATGAGGTAACAAACAGAAAACAGTGAATCATTTATGTGTAACCAATGTGGTAGCAAACAGAAAACAGTGAATCATTTATGTGTAACCAATGAGGGGCAAACAGAAAACAGTGAATCATTTATGTGTAACCAATGAGGTAGCAAACAGAAAACAGTGAATCATTTATGTGTAACCAATGGGGTAGCAAACAGAAAACAGTGAATCATTTATGTGTAACCAATGAGGTAGAAAACAGAAAATAGTGAATCATTTATGTGTAACCAATGAGGCAGCAAACAGAAAACAGTGAATTATTTATGTGTAACCAATGAGGTAGCAAACAGAAAACAGTGAATCATTTATGTGTAACCAATGAGGTAGCAAACATTTTTTTTTATTTTATTTTATTTTACATTTGTTGACCGGGCTAGTCTAGCTGGACATATATCCATTTTCAGTAGAGGCCCGGGGAGAAAAGCTCCAAAATACAGGCAGTAAGCAAACATTTACAATACAAAAGACAATAGCAAGCCAAAGTACAAAATGATACAATGGTAAGCATGAGTAATACTAAAAGAGTAAAAGAGAAAAACAGACACAGACTAGATAACCTAAAAATTATAATTAACAACTATAAATGAAACAGCTGGTTAAAACAGACATTTCAGGTAAGTAGGAAAGTAATTAAGAGTAATAAAAAGAGCTGATTAGTAAGCCACTAAAAATTTCCTATATTAAAGATGAAAGAGAGAATAGGTAAGATGTATAGAGGATTCAAAATAAGAAAGTGGCTGGTATCAGTAAAAGAGGCATTTAGAGGCAAGAAACAGGGGAGGGTGAGTGTAGTAAGAGTAAGGGGGTAGTATTTTCAGTCAGGGTTAGCACAGGGACAAAGCCAGTGGGTTTTTAGGTGCTCTTTGATATGTTTTTTAAAAAGGGATGTGGAGTCAATGTTGGTTATTTCTTGAGGGAGTTGGTTCCAGATTTTCCAGACAGAATTTGAAAATAATGAGTCACCAGCTTTATTGTAAGATTTAGTCGAGGCTACTAGTAGTTTGTTAGCAGATCGGAGTGTGGTTAGGTTTTTATAAGGGGTAATTAGTTTTGTAAGGCTAGGGGTAGCATCTGGGTAGTAAAGGGACTTATGAATGATAGTTAGTTGTTGATAGAGTAAGTGGCTATTAAGTTCTAACCAATCCAGTTGTCTGAGGTTAAGACAGTGGTGAGTTCTAAAGGGTGTAGCCGTAATGAATCTAATTATACTGTTGTAGCAGGTAGAGAGTTTGGTAATGTTATTTTTTCATAAGTTAGTATAAATGGCAGAGGCATAGAAAAGGGTAGAGATCAGGTGGGTTTGGGCAATGGTTTTTCTAGCTGCTGGGGTAAGGAAGGGTTTAATTCTGTAGAGAGTACCTATTTTTTTGTTAACTGATTTGATGGTGTTATCAATATGGTGATCAAAATTAAGACGGTTGTCAATAGTAATACCTAATAGGCGAGTGGTCATGTCTGGGCTTATACAGGTGGCATCATTAGAGGAGATGGAGAAGAAAGGTGAGGAAGATTTGAGAGTAGGAGAAAAGAGAAGAAGTTTTGTTTTTTTGGGATTTAGAAGGAGGGAATGTTCCATAAACCAATTTTCAACTTTATGGAAAGCTGTTTGAGTAAGGGATTGTAGTGAGGAAACATTATTAGCAGAACAGATTAAAGTTGAGTCATCGGCATATTGAATGCAGATGGCTTGGGGAATATTTACATGTAGGTCATTAATAAAAAGGGAAACCAGCAAGGGACCTAAGATTGAGCCTTGTGGAACACCTATGTTTACTGGTAGTAAGGATGATAGGTTATTCTGCCATAGAACTGCTTGTTGCCTATGTTGGAGATAGCTCCTAAACCATTGCAGTGCTTGAGAGCTCAGACAATAGAGATTTAGTTTGTCAAGAAGTATGTTATGGTTAACCATGTCAAAGGCTTTTGACAGGTCTAGGAATAGTGCAGAGGAGAGGAGATTATTGTTCTTATTATTATTGATAATGTCAGTAAAGGAAAGGAGGGCAGTTGTAGTGCTGTGGGAAGGTCTAAAACCATGTTGACAATTGGCTAGAAGTCTGTTTTGTAGAAGGTAGGAAAGAAATTGTTTGTGTATGCATCTTTCCATAATCTTTGATAAAGGGGAGAGTAAGGCAATAGGGCGAAAGTTTGAGAGCTCAGTGGAGGAGCCCCCTTTATGTAGGGGGATGATGTGAGATATTTTCCATAAGGTGGGGATTTTTGCTTCAGAGATAGTTCTGTTAATAAGTATGGAAATAGGGTATGCTATAGCTTCTGCAGCAATTTGTAGGTATTCAGATGGGAGTTGGTCAGCTGATGGAGTGCAAGGTTTAAGTTTCTTGAGAAGCTTAAAGATAAGAGATGTGGCAACAGGTTGAATATGAAAGGTGTTAGAGGAGGTATTAGAAGTAATAGATGAGGTAGGAGTAGAAGTGGGTAGTGAATTAGCTAGGGTTTGAATAACTTCTGTAAAATAGTTGTTGAAGGCATCTGGGATCAGAGTGGAGTTGCTAAGGTTAAAGCCAGAAGGTGTGGGAGTAGTAGTATTTCCTGGATTAAGAAGTTTGTTAATGCCTGACCAGAATCTTTGCGGGGTTTTTTGACTAGTTTGTTGTAGGTGAAGATAAAAATCCTTTTTATCTGTGAGAATATCTCTCTTGGTGGCATTTCTTAATTGTTTAAAGAGAAGGTGGTCTAAAGGACATTTAGTAGCTCTCCAACATAAAACAGTGAATCATTTATGTGTAACCAATGAGGTAGCAAACAGAAAACAGTGAATCATTTATGTGTAACCAATGAGGGGCAAACAGAAAACAGTGAATCATTTATGTGTAACCAATGAGGGGCAAACCAAAAACAGTGAGTCATTTATGTGTAACCAATGAGGTAGCAAACAAAAACAGCGAATCATTTATGTGTAACCAATGAGGTAGCAAACAGAAAACAGTGAATCATTTATGTGTAACCAATGAGGTAGCAAACAGAAAACAGTGAATCATTTATGTGTAACCAATGAGGTAGCAAACAGAAAACAGTGAATCATTTATGTGTAACCAATATGGTAACAAAGAGAAAACAGTGAATCATTTATGTGTAATCAATAAGGGGCAAATAGAAACCAGTGAATCATGTTTGTGTAACCAATAAGGTAGAAAACAGAAAATAGTGAATCATTTATATGTAACCAATGAGGTAGCAAACAGAGAGGAGATCAGATCATCCTTTAGCACCAACCTGACAACTGCAGAGAGCTTTTTCATGATATTCTACCCACTTATTATGCCCCATGCACAATATGTATCTCATAATGCACATGCCACAGGATTAGAGTCCTCTGTTTCCATCTGTTTAGAACTGTTAGTGTTTGGGTGGTAACCAAACTTCTCTTACCCAGATAGGCAAGCTGGCAAAGTACCAGTCCCTCCATATCCCCAGGTCATATCCACAGGGAACAGGTTTGCTAACTAAACAGTCAGGGATTCCATTCCTCTGTACAATGGATTCAGGAACACAGATACTAATTCTGTTTGTCAACTTGTGTGTGACAAAAACAGGCATTAGTGTGAAACACTTTGATGGGACAAATTTATCCAGACAAATATCAGTGTACTTACCCAGCAAATTATAAGATTATTCAGCTGGTGCCTATACATGTAGCAAGTGTCGATTTATAAAAGACATAACATTAATGCACAACGAGGCTTCTGCAATGAACAGTCCAAGCAGAAGCCTTGATTATGTACCAAAGGTCAGCTAAATACAGCTTAACAATTATTAAAGAGACACTTTTGAACAAAAGTAAGTTTGCAGAACTATTCTGGCCAGCATTTATTTAAGTATGCTCAATTTGCTTTCATCCCCACATATAGCTTACAGAAATGTATATTGACCTTAAGTTATTGTGCTAAATTGACCATGATTGCTTCATTGTCAAAAACACCATACTGATGACACTGACAAAAACAGTATAACTGTGAGGAAGTTTTAAAGAGTCACCATTATGTTCTCATTCAGCATGAAGACTTATTTAAGTTTCTGCTCAGAGGCCAGACCATGGGCCCTGGTACTGCAAGTCTTAATCAAGTCAGATCAAGAGACCTATCAGGCTGAAAATGCTTAGCAGATGTCTAAATACAATAAAATGTGTGATATGGAGAAATGAAAGGGACGCAACTATTGGGGAGGCTAAGTCACTGAAGCTTACTGTGAATATAGGGAGTTTAGGGATACAGACCTCAGGAGAAATTATTTTACAGGAACTGCACCACACTTGCTCCTGAGGTATTGGTAATTTAGGAAGGAAGAAAGTTTTTGCATAATGCCCATGACAGGATGATGTCATGCTTGCCCTGGGGCATTTTATAAGTTGACTGTAATGAAGGCAAGAGTCCTTTAGTTTGTTTTCAGACTCCACCCTGTGCCCCTTTTAAACAACCCTTCTTCTGGGAGCTGGCCTGCTGGACTGAAGGTGAACGGCACCCTCTCCATCATAAGTGTACATGTAACAGAGTGATAAGTATGCATGTAACAGACTTATAAGTATCCATGTATGTAGCAGAGTGATAAATATGCATGCAACAGAGTGATGGGTATGCATGTAACAGAGTGATGGGTATGCATGTAACAGAGTAATAGGTATGCATGCAACAGAGTGATGGGTATGCATGTAACAGAGTGATAGGTATGCATGTAACAGAGTGATGGAAGTGGTGTTTAGCAATACTGAAACCTATACTTGGACTGTATGGATGCTCGGTGGTGAGACCTCAGCCTCATAAGACATGGGTTCAACTGTCACCACCAGTTATTGTCCATGTGGAGTTAATTTGCTCTCTCCATGTCTCCATGGGTTTTCTCTGGATACTCCAGTTTCCTCCCACCTCGCAAAACATGCTGTTTGGCTAAACAGCATTGCCCATACATACATACATACATACATTGTATTTACCTTTGTTGTTGTGGCCTGTGTCTTTGGTGAAAGGGCTATCAGATGCATCAGTTCATTTACCAGGTTAACAAATCAATAAATTAAAGGCCTTTGACTGTGTTCTGTCCACAGTTTCCTTCAGTACAAAAATCCTGTGATAAACACCATTCTCTTAAACTGCCTATGGTTCCTAATATTCCATGATTGCTTAGAAGCTAGGTTAATTAATTTTATTCCATAGATATAAGCCCATGGAAGGTCACTAGAAACATTTTTTACTTTACTTAAAGCTGCATCTGAACTGTTCTCCCAGAAATGCAGTGTGAGCTCTCTGAGTTAACTGCTACATGATCCACTGCAGTCCTGACCCATGGTCACATAGACAATTTGCCAGTTTAACCAAGTCATCCTCCTTTATGCCAGCTAGGTGAGGACCTTCCATACGTGTCAGTAAGTAAATACATATTACAGACAGTTTGAGACATTGGTAAACACAGCATTTGCTAAGAGATCTTGCTTTTCTTGGGCAGAAACCAGAAAAGAATTTTTAGAGCTTGTTGTAACACTAGTAAGACCCTGTTTTCCAGCTTATACATTTAGTGAAACGTTGTTCACTTAGTATGGATATCATTGGATGAGTACTTTGGTTCCACTGATGCTCCTTATATATTTTTAAACATACTAAATAACAGAACAAAAGTTACTTGTGTCTTGCTGCATGAATTCAAAAGGAGTGTCAGGTTATACATAGCAGATTTCTGTTGTGGTGTTGTCAATGCTGTAAAAGCCAGAATTAATGCAGCATGAATAGCTCGTAGAGGTTATGTATGTGAAGAATATTCTAATCATGCAGAAAATGTTAATGCTTACAACAGCAAGTGTGCCTTTGAAAAAGCAGTCTTTTAATCACTAAACATATGTTGCATGTGTGAAACTTGCTAAGCCTGCACTGTCTGACTCTTACACTGCATTCTGCCATGCAGCTGGCATGACACCAAACCATAGTAGTCACAATTAACATATTTTTCACATGGTGAAAACAATTATCAGTGATGTTTGTAGCAATGCACTTTAAATAATGTTCCCTAGTATTGTTTTGCAATGTTGTTATGTCTGTTGAGAGTTGTAATTGCCATTTTAATACATGCACATTCATAGTAAAGATCCCCTTGCAGAAATAGCACCATAAATGATATGTTAACCTAGAATGACTTTTATTAGTTTAAATAAAAAAACATAGCCTTTATTACTATAACATGGACCCATTTAAAGAAACATGCCCTTTCCTGTCTTAATATAGACTTCACAGGAAAGAAGAACTGTGAAGCACGTTATGTCATTCAACTTCTGTCTGCAGTGGCTGGTCCACAGACTTGTTAAGCTATAGCTATAGAAACAATAATAATAATAATAATAAAAGAAGTATGAATAGATACAAAAATTGGACAGCATGAAAGGAACACCACTGTCTGGACAAGAAGAGTCAGAGAGATCTGTGAGATGCACAAGGTGTGAGGCAGCTTGACAGCTATCTGGCTAGTGAAACTGCGGAGTGACAAAACATGTTGGATCTGCAATAGAATCACGAAGCTTCATTGAAGAATATGGGACTAGTAGGTGGATGTGGAAGTACATTGTTGTAACAAGCAGGAAAGGATAGATGGCCACTACAGATGAGGAAGCCAAAGGAGGCAGCAGAAAGGATGGTGCAGGAAGACATAGAAAAAGAAGAGGGAGGGCAGGAAGGCAGGGGCAGATATTATCAGAGGAGTATAGGCAACTGGGGTAACAGAGAGTAACATGAGGGAAGAAAAAGGTAGCTGCAGCCACATAATGCATGATAAGAATGATGCCAAGCTGGTAGGACAGATGCGGACATCAGTGGTAATTAATGAAGGGGAAAGAGAGAGAGAATGTGTCAAAAGTAGCCATAAAGGACTCAACATCATAATGGCAGCAAGAGGGAAGTGGTGGGAGAAACACTCAGACAGATGAGGAAGGCAGAGGGTGAGAGAATCAGAAAAGTGCCGAGAGCTTGTAAGAAGAATACAGGATCGATAGGAAAGGGATAGAGAGCTTGTAAGAAGAATACGGGATTGATAGGAAAGGGATAGAGACCTTGTAAGAAGAATACAGGATCGATAGGAAAGGGATCAGAAGCAGCACAGAGAAGGTGACAGCAAACATGTAGAGTGTGGTGGGCTGGGTTAGAAGAACTGAAGGGAGCAATGGTGCAGATAGGAGGGGGAGTTGTTTTAGGGAGACATAAAGGAGAAAGAACCAGTTATCAAAACCCCTTTCTCTCTCCTAGTACTGGCTCCTTTCTCTTTTATGTCTTCTATAAACAACTCCCCCTCTTTCTGCAACATTGTTTTCCCCTTAATAGTCTGTACAGGAAGAAGAGAGATAACATTTTAAGGAGATGTGCATAGCCCATGAAAATCAATTACTTGATTATCTTGGTGAGGAAGTTCTGTTTTTTTTTTCAAGATGGATAATGTACTTGGACAGACACACATGAAATGGAACATTATACTCTGTTATTGTCTTACTAAGGGAGGGATAGAGAGGGATAACAACTTCCTTGGACCTAGAAGACACTTTATGTTAAACTGGGCTAGCTGGAAGAACTTTCTGACAATATATGTAAGATGGTTAAAGGAGAGCATCCCTGTTTACAAAAGTGCTAAACTACCAAGAAAGAATTGATGCTTCCTCTCTATATTCAGTTTCATATAGACTCCTTACAATGATTTGTGCTTTGCTTGTAGGGCTATAAAGGATTTAGTAGTCCAAGAGCTCCTATATGTCCATAAACCAAATGATCCAGCTAACACTAGGAGAAGAGATATAAATCTACTACAACAAATAACTAAGGTGAAGTGGAGGCATAGATTTGTCAAACTGCACTTACAAACAAACTTCATCTCCAGGTCAAGCAATGTGGCACACTTTCTACCTTTAAAAAGGAGCTGGACAGCTGGATTCACAAATTCACCCAAGATATGACTGGCCTGGCCCTCAATGAAAAGGGAGACAAGGCCTATGGTGGTACTGGAAAGGTGGAAATGGCCTTGCAGCTGGCTCATTTGCCTTGTAACTCCTATGGTCTTACAAATTAAATCAATCTGGCATCAACTGGATGGAAAATAATCAATTTTGTTGAGTTATAATCTAACAAACAAATTTGCACTGATAAAGTTAGTTCTGTACCCTATGGAGACAGTTGTAATTGTTGAAAAGATGAGATAGCAGATGAAAATAAGAGCATTATAGACCAGAATGAAGAGTAAAATTGAGAGATTTGAAGTGAATATGAAACACTGTGATACGTAAAAATAAACAGTCTTCAAATACAAATAGCTAACTAAGACAACTATTAAAAGGTTCTACACTGATTTCCATAGCCCAGGATACAGATGAACAAACATTCTGTTTGTTATTGATGCTGGTTTACTGTTTACTGTGATAAAACAAACACATTCTACATCCTCATATACAGTAGTTAAAACTTCTGACAAAATATTTTTGCTGCTTTTTGGAATGCCAGAGGCAGCAAGGAATGGCAATAGTTCATCCGTTAGTAGCCAGTAGTTTAAAAAGTTTTGTGAATGTCAAAGAATTGTACACAGAAAAGACACACAAACCCATTGGTTGGTTTAATGCTTTATACCGAATATAAACAAATCTGTTACAATTATCAGGTCCAAAAGCATTCACTGGTTACATACTATTTCCACAGCAGAGACAGTTCACTCATGTTTTACCTATACCAAACAGTCTGTTGTTTAAGCAGAACTTCTGCAACAAGATACTTTACATAACCAGGTCCACAGAGAGAACTGATGGAAAGATAATACAAAAATGCAAGAGGAAAAGAGAAACATGAGAAATATGTTAATAAAAGGTGAAGAGCCAATGAATACTCTTTTTGTGAAGGACAAACTGTGTTGAAAGGATGTGAGAATCAAACATGTGAATCTTTATACAGTTCAGTGTTTTACTAAGTAAATGAAATACAATTCTACTGATTAATGTTAAGGACTGAAAATGCACCACTGCCAGACATTGTTATTTTCTAATGCTATAACATGATACTGGTGATGGTGATCTTATTTAAATAGCTACTTGTTGGTCAATTACTTAATATAAAAATGCTAATAATAATGATAATCCCCAGGATTCAGCAAGCTCTGCATGGTGTGCAGGAATAGTGCAAGAGCTGCTGCATACAATATGGCTGACAAGCGACCCAGGAACGAGCTCTCGGGACGTGCACGAGTGCTCCTACACTATTCCTGCACGAGCACCACTGCTATATGCTAATTACCACATTTGCTGGTGAAAACCATGCAAATGAGGTGAATTAGTAATCCAGGAAGGCGTCTGTGCAGGAATAGTGCAACCTGCAGAAATGTATTTGGTTACTAACTGAATACAGTTCTGCAAATTACAAAACGGAGGCATGACAGCTCCAAAGAAAGCATGAATTCAATGGAGTAGGGATGCCAGTGGCTAAATATATGGCCATTGGCATTATAAATAGTTGCAAAATTATAAAAAATAGCTTTTATTTTTATTTTGGCCGATTTTGGCCGTTTAAGCATAGGGCAACAGTGCGCAAACAGGATCGGGCCGAAAATAAGAAAAAAAGTGGAAAATAAGCTTTTAAACCCAAATCAGCATTTTGCCATGATAGTCAATGTAATGCATAAGACAACAATACCAGGGAGAAGTGATTGCTAAGGGAGAAGGCTGAGTGTGAGTGTGGTAACTATGAATTACCATTCTGTTTTATGCAAATGAGGGGATTGATACCGAATCACAGATTTCATCTCAGTGTTAGTTTGCAGCCAACTGTGTAGGTGCAGCAATACAACAGTGCATGTCTAAGAGCTGAATGACTTCATAAGGGTGGGTTTCATGCTTGCTGTAAGCTCATTGGAGCTCTGTGGTTCATGTTTGCCCTTAGCTAAGCACAGCTAAGGAAGGGGGTGTGTCAGATGTTCCCGAGCACTGTGTACATAACCTAAATGGGTGTGCATGCCGCACACTGGGTTTTAAACAAACACCCCCCCCCCAAGGAAATAGCAGCTCTGTTCACATCTGAGCACTGGGCATGTGCGGCATGCCTCTGGGCTTAAATGCAAAGCCAATAGGAAGGGAAAACAGCAGTAGGCTAGCGTAGCTGGCAGGTGCAATGTATCAGAATCAGCCAAATACACACGCAGCAGCCCAGAACTACTATAAACTATGCAAACACCTTTCAGACTGTTTTTTGGCGAAACAGCAGTAGCAAGTCAATCAAGGAGAACTAGCATAGCTGGCAGGTGAAATGTATCAGAATCAGCCAATTTCACATGGAACAGCCTAGCACACTACTGTAAACTATGCAAACACCTTCCAGTCTGGTGTTTCCCACAAACTCTACACCACCGGTGTACACAGATGAGGGAAATTTTACCTGACAAAACTGACAAAATGTTAGGGGCTGCTGTCACTGTCATACATCGATATGTGCAAGAGGCTGAGGGTGGTGAGGATGAGAATGCTGATGACCAACCCACAGTGAGGAGAAGGAGAAGAGTGTGCAGACCCAGGGTAACCTACCAGGGGTTACATGAACTGGAGATAGTGGAGCGCTATAGGGTGGACAGGGACATTCTACACCAAATTGTTGAGCTGTGCCGGCCACGCCTCACTCACAGAACCAACAGAGGGGAACCCATCCCAGTGGATACCAAGGTATGTGTAGGATTAAGAATACTAGCCACAGGTACCTTCCAAAGGCCAACTGGGGATATCATGGGGATTTCACAGGCATCAGCATCGAGGGTACTCCACCAGTTTCTGGATGCCATATCAGCACATGCCGATGAGCACATATATTTCCTCAATACCTGTGAGGCGTTGACCAGCAATATACATCTCTTCCACCAAATAGCAGAATACCCTGAGGTAGTGGGTGCTGTAGACTGCACGCACATGCACATCAAAGCACCACCTGGAGAGTGGGGTAGGGTCTACATAAACTGCAAGGGCTTCCCCTCCATCAACTGCCAGGTCGTGTGCATTGCCCAGGGCATTATCTTGAATGTGTGTGCTGGCAGCCCTGGAAGCTATCACGACTCCCACATCTGGCATATGACACAGCTGTACCAGTCATTTGCCAGTGGGGACATCCCATATGGTCACCTAATAGGGGATGCTGGTTACGCACTGGAGCCATGGGTGACAACACCCATCAGAAATGCACACACACCTGAACAAGAACTCCATAAAGAGGCACACGCACAAGCCAGAATCATACTAGAGCATGTGTTTGGGATGCTCAAGTCATTGTTCTGTTGCCTGGACATATCCGGTGGAGCCTTGCAGTACTCTCCAGCTACATGTACACAAATGTTCATAGTATGTGCCATGCTACCCAATATGATCCTGCGGAAACAGCTGCAGCAGACACAGCATGGGGCAAGGCCACACAGCCCCCGACCATTGCCAAGGGCATCACAGGCACAGATTGACTCGGAGGAGGAACTGCCTGCCCATTTAGGCAGAAGGAGACATGCCCAGTATGCCCAGACCTTGGCAAAGAGACAACGCATAGCACATACACTGACACAGTAGGGACACAGGGAATGACAACACTCTCTAACTCACACATACAGTAAATGGGATGCCAAACATGACACCAACTGTGCTTTGCCATGTATAGGGAGTGCACTATGTGCATCTGACATAGTCATCCCTCCAGCACCATCCTCAATACTGGCTCAGACACAAAGTAAGTCAGTCTTCCTATCAATTGCTGAATGGAGTAGTATGTTCTGATAGTTGTATCTATGGTATGGATGTGAGCATGCAAGGGAATTGGGTGACTGAATGGGATGACAGCAGATAGTGGACACCTATATGGGCAGCATGAAAAGCATAACAAATACTGCTGTCAACATACTAGGCAGTACTAGACAAAGTGACAAATCCCACTGCAGTATATGCTGTGGCCCAAATGTGTGTCTGTAGGACACACACATGCTTGTCAGTGCTGCTCACATACCCACCACCAACCTCAGCCACCAGGACAGGTGTAGATGACCATAAAGAAAGGCTGGTCTAAGGCCTCCAATTGATGGCAATGGTTAACAGCCCCCCTCCAGACCTACATAGACAGACTACAACAGGTCTGGCAGTTGTATGTCAGTTATGAAGGGTAAGAAGTCTGAAACTGAAATGTAGGTCAATAAAACCTAAGACCTGTACACTACTGATATGCTTGCAGTCTGCATGATAGGTCAGAATACAAAATGACATGTAAGCCAACAGGGTACCTGAAATACCAGGACAGTCATAGCAAATGCTTAAAGTCGTCAGGTGTGCCCCCCAATCGCATATAGAAATGCAGTAACATGTAAGTGTGAGGTGTAATAACAGTGAAGCACAGACTACCTGAGCTGGCCCAATCTACAGGATAGATTGTTGCGTGTGTACAATATGCTGGGGCCCATGTGGTAGGTTGTCATGTGTTCAATATTGTGTGGAAGTGGTCAGCTTGTAGGCATGGAGGGCTGTGTGCTGATGGCTTGTGGGCAGTACTGTGGATGACAGGGCCATGTTCTGACAACTGCAGTGCCAACCGCAATGCTTCTCAGTAATACCCATGTCAGTAGTCATCCTTACTCACTGTCCAGATGTCACTGTCTGAAAGATGGACATGCCATGAATGTGGGCCCATACATACATACACACACACAGTACACAGGTGGAAGTACCCTAGACAGAGTGCATAAACTGTAACTGTCAACTGCACACAGCTTTGGAATTGTACATTCAGGTTAGCAGCACATTAGTTGTCTGTGTAGTATGGAATACTGATATACTCTGGCCAATCACTGGCAGACCACAAAAGGCACAGTTATGAAGTAATGAGAAACTGCCTTTGTCCCTGCACAAGGCAGCATAAGGGGAATGTCCCAGGTATATCTGTGAGTCAGCTTCAAGTAGCTTCCACATCACACATGCACTCAGCACACCCCACCATCAGCCACAGGTTTATCACAGGTCATATCCTTGCTGTTGGGAATGAGTACAGTATGACTTCACTTCTGTATGGGAATACCCACAGAATGCAGCATGCTGAAGAGGTGTCCCATGCAGGTGTGTCCCTAGCTGTAAGCAGCTCCCTGCATGCATCTGGACCAATGGGTTAATATGTACTGGAACTATTGCCATTAACACCTTAAACACTTACTTTGTTACCCCGGGGAATCCACTGGCTTGCAGCATGGGAATATAGGACTGACAGAATGCACTGGCCTGCTACAGATAGCCTGCATTACTACCAAATGGCCTACATTCTTCTGTCAAAGGTCTGTGCCTCACCTATAATGCTAGTGTATGGTATCTCATGAGGTCCCAAATAAACTAACACAGTCAACAGAACACAAATGCAAGGCCATATTGACAAATCCCAGTAGCATGCCCCCCATGTCCTACTGCATGAATTGGGGGGCAATCCATAAACACTGCTGGGATGAAGGGCCATCTATAGGGATACTTTCCAGATATCGCTTGCATAATGTTAGGACGAGGATAGAATGACAGATTGGGGGGTGTAGATGCATGGACGTCATGGAGTGTGTGAAGTCTGAAACTATGATGTGTGCACATACTACCCCTGCCTGCAAACCCAGTAATGGGTGGGTACAAACCTGCTTGTAAACCACAATGTGTAGGGGAACTGACCAGATATATGAATCCTGCCTCTGGATAACCTGAGTGAATCTGTACAGCTGAGAGTTATGGCCACAGCAGGATATGGCTATTTTGTTAAGTTAAAATATGTACAACAAGGGGATCCTCAGCCACCATACTACCAAGATGCTGGACCATTTACACAGACCCTTCAGCAAGTGTCTGTAGCTACCCCTCCAGAATGGCAGGAGTGTATGAGAATGTGTAGGCTGTGGACCACAATACTGGACACAGCTTCATTCATCTTGCATTTCCAAGTAAATAACTGTGAGCAAATAATTATATCTGTCAGTAGTTGATGACATAATAAATCACAGTGTAAAATAGTACATATGTCTGAATATCTCTGCTAACACCAACCATGTAACACAAGCTGCATAGACAGCAATAGTTACACTATCCCCCATCTGTCACCCATTGTGAGTCCATATTGTCAACCTATCTACAGATAACCTGCAGAAACAGGTTGCTATCTGTAGATTGAGAACAGCAAACCCTGGATAGGAGTACAACACTACCTGGAATGGATTAACACTCTCAATACAGAAGGTCATACTGGGCATGCTCCTACACTTAGAGAAATGAAGCCTATGTCTGACAACAAGTGGACTATACATATCTGTCATTTGCAGATATCTGTGCACACACACCAAATTGTGCACCATTTATGCTTTACATACACATTGGATAGGAATATTTACACATATCCAAGGCCAACACACTATAATATGTCAAACATATACACACAGAGATGTGGGGAAGAGAGAGACAGACAGTGCCAGATAAAAGTCCATTATAAAGCCTGTCCCACCCACTACACATCCAATTGGCCAATATCGCATGATATGCAGATGTGAATCACTGTAGACATTCCTTTTGGTATCCCTCAGCCCTATAGTGTAGTGTCTGTGGTGCTTGTGATAACTGTGAAACACAATAGTAAAAACCAGTATTAATGTAGCATTTGTATAGTGTCCTGTCAAATGTAAAGTTGTGTGTGACTGAGTGTGTGGTGTGTGTGTGTGTGTGTGTGTGTGTGTGTGTGTGTGTGTGTGTGTGTGTGTGTGTGTGTGTGTGTGTGTGTGTGTGTGTGTGTGTTTCCAGAGGAATGATTGATGGCCCATTCACACACACTGCACTTCCCATTGTTCATGTTACCACTCCTACTGATGCCAGTCACCTTGAAATAACCCTTTGGCCAAATATCAGTCCTATAAGCTCTGTGGCACTTGTGATAACTGTGTAATACCATATGGTAGCAAACTAGTTAGGTAGGAGTTCTAATCCTGGTCTTGGCAACTGTGAAAATGTGTGTGAGAGTGTGTGAGTTTTTGTTGACACCTGATTTTGTTGTCATTCACACTTACTGCCCTTCCCTCACCCCTCCTTTGAGCACTGCAGCTGATGTCACTCACCTTCAAAGATGCCTTTGGACAGCTCTCCAACATATAACTGCTGTGGCACTTGCAATAACAGCATAATGCTATAGTGTAGCAAACTAGTCAGATAGAAGTTTTGGTCCTGGTAACTGTGAAAATGTGTGTGAGTCTTTCTTGACACCTGCTTTTGTGGTCATTCACACTTACTGCCCTTCCCTCACCCCTCCTTTGAGCACTGCAGCTGATGTCAGTCACCTTCAAAGATGTCTTTGGACAGCTCTCCACCATATAACTGCTGTGGTGCTTGCAATAACTGCATAATACCATAGTGTAGCAAACTAGTTAGGTAGAAGTTCTAGTCCTGGAAATTGTGTATGAGTCTTTGTTGACACTTGCTTTTGTGGTCATTTACACTTACTGCCCTTCCCTCACCCCTCCTTTGATCACTGCAGCTGATGTCACTAACCTTCAAAGATGCCTTTGGACATCCAGCTCTCCAGCATATAGCTGCTGTGGTGCTTGCGATAGCTGCATAATACCATAGTGTAGCAAACTAGTTAGGTAGGAGGTCTAATCCTGGCAACTATGGAAATGTGTGAGATTGTGTGAGTCTTTGTTGATACCTGTTTTTGTGGTCATTCACACTTACTGCCCTTCTTTCACCCCTCCTTTGAGCACTGCAGCTGATGTCACTCACCTTCAAAGATGCCTTTGGACAGCTCTCCAACATATAATTGCTGTTGCGTGTGTGATAACTGCGTAATACCATAGTGCAGCAAACTAGCTAGGCACGAGCTCTAATCCTGGTCCTGGCTACTGTGAAAATGTGTGTGTTTGAGTCTTTGTTGACACTTGCTTTTGTGGTCATTCACACTTACTGCCCTTCCCTCACCCCTCCTTTGATCACTCCAGCTGATGTCACTCACCTTCAAAAATGCCTTTGGACAGCTCTCCACCATATAACTACCATGAAGCTTGCGATAACTGTGTAGTACCATAGTGTAGCAAGCTAATTAGGTAGGAGTTCTAATCCTGGTCCTGGCAAATGTGAGAATGTGTGTGTGTTTGTGTGAGTGTCTTTGTTGACACCTGCTTTTGTGGTCGTTCACACTTACTGCCCTTCCCTCACCCCTCCTTTAGCACTGCAGCTGATGTCACTAACCTTCAAAGATACCTTTGGACAGATCTCCAAAATATAACTGCCGTGGTGCTTGCGATAACTGCATAACAATATAGTACCAATACATAGCTAGGTAGGGGTTTGAAACTCAGTACTGGCAAGTGTGTGTCATCAATATCCTGGGTGGGTGTTGGAGTGATTGTGTATGTATCATTACAGTGTGGGTTTTGCTACATTTTCATATTGAGAACCCATATGTCCCAGTGTTGCATTACAAGGCCAACAGTTGTCAAACAACGTAGAGGTTGTTGTAGACAGTACACAGCCATACATGTATACATAGGCAACCATTATAATACCGAGACCTCTCTCTACCCAGAGATCATACACAAACACACTTGGCTCTTTCTCTCTTCCTGTCTTTCTTTCCCTCTGTCTTTCTCTCACCCCCTAGGCAGCAGCTTGAGTCCTCCACTTGCTAATTGCATGTGGAACACCTGTGGTATCATTCTTATAGCCAATTGCATAGAATCACACCCATATAAGTAAGCAGTGCAAGTGGGTGTTGGCCCTTCTCCTTCACTGTAAGCAGGACTTCATGTGCGTGTGTGACAAACAGCATCACAGAGGGTAGTTGGAAATACCTGTTACAACAAACACTGTGGACAGGCCAAAAAAATGGAGGGGGATGTTCCAGACATGGGGACAAAATGTAAGTATTGCTGTTCTACATTTGAAGTAATGTTGGTTTAACGGGGTTTGTGTGGATATGGCTGTTCTGCATGATTTAAAGTCTGGCATGACAGTGTTATATGGTTGAGAAATCTCTCACCTGTAGGGCTATCTGCAGACTTGCCAGAGTTTGGAGCCTGAGATTTGGTGTGTTACTCACTCATTTTCTTTCTTCATAAATGCAGTAGCATACTCTGATTATTGTACTCAGGAAATGGTAACATCCATGTGTGTTACTGACTTCATATCCCCTCAGAAGAGATATGTCACAACAAATCCCTGTTACACCAGCAATTTTCTCAGTTTATAACTACAATATGTCAATATTGGCCTTGTGCTTGTGCCTCTGTTCCCCAAGTCTATCACCCTTTGTTCATATGTCATGCAGTAAGAGGTGGATATGTACAGTATACCATTATTTAATTACATAATTCCTGATATCAAGCCAGTGATATATCAGACTGCCAGACATGTAATGTAAAGGAGGCCTAATAGTTGTGGACAAAACCTGGATATTCTGTGGTAGTCTGTACAATAGTGAGATCTGTGCACTTATGGTGATTGTTGACAGAGTGTCTATATTATGTATCAGTGTATTGTGATCATGTTATTTGGCCTGTGTACAGACTGGGGTAGAAGTTAGGATTCTTGGTCCTGTTCTATTTGACAGTGCATGCTGCTCCAGTGTCTGATACCCTATCAGTCTATATGTTTGTAGGGCCAGACTGAGACATGTCCCATACCACAGTCAGGCATCAGACTACACTGTGAATTGGGCCAGTATATGTAGGGTTAGTGTGTGAGTGGCAAATATGATGATGACTTTTGTTCACACAGGCCATTGACTGTACTATTACTTAGGCTTACCATTATGTGACTGTGACTGTGTTGCCATCGGTTATGGGTACACACTTTCATACTAGTGTCTTTTACCCCATGCTGTTACACGCCTGTAGTGCCTGCTTTATTTGCAATTACATGTGTATTCCTCCATAGGTAAATTGGGTTAGTGTTGTGGCAGTCTGCCTGTAGTGTAGACAGTGCTTGGTGACATGCCTAGCAGCACAGTGTATTTACCCTAGTGTAATGTTATGTCCAGATATTTGTCAGATGTACTGTTGCCTGGCCACCATACATGTTGTGTATTTCTGACAAAGCAGTGGCCTAGTGTGAAGATGTATGTCACTAACTAGTGTGAAGTATGTGGCTTGGGATCTCTGCTTCTCCAGTTAATATGTGTTAGGACAGACAGGAGGGTGTGAATGCATCAAATGTGTGAGATTATCTAGTCCAGTATTTGTGATATAGCCCCATTTTCATGGCTCTAAACATCCCCTTTGTCAGGCTTGTTCCACATTTTTACACTAAGGCATTCTGTGTATACCTCCTGACTGACCAGATTGTTTCAGACTGTCCATGTTTTCTTGCTCATATTGCTTCTGTAGTCCATATGATTATTACTGTGATTTGTGTGGTACTTCACTATGATGATTTTATGATGCCTGTCAGTAACTGATGGCGTACATGTCAGTTTCAGAAGAGCCTTCCTTCACAACATGTATATTGACACAAACCTGTCACTGTAGTAACATTCTACATTTATAACTGCAATACATACATTATGTTCCCTTGCACTAACAGGTTGAGAGTTATGATGCTGAGGTATGACTCCACTACATGTCATGGGCCGATATTATATATACATAGACACACACACACACACACACACACACATATATATATATATATATATATATATATATATATATATATATATACATATATTCATATATATATATATATAGAGAGAGAGAAATATAGAAATATTTATATATATGTGTGTGTGTGTGTGTGTCTGTGTGTGTGTGTATAAATATGTATATACATATATATATATATATGTGTGTGTCTATATATATATATATATATATATATATATATATATATATATATATATATATATATATATATATATATCATATGTATAAACATTTAGGCAGAAGGAGACATGCCCAGTATGCCCAGACCTTGGCAAAGAGACAACGCATAGCACATACACTGACACAGTAGGGACACAGGGAATGACAACACTCTCTAACTCACACATACAGTAAATGGGATGCCAAACATGACACCAACTGTGCTTTGCCATGTATAGGGAGTGCACTATGTGCATCTGACATAGTCATCCCTCCAGCACCATCCTCAATACTGGCTCAGACACAAAGTAAGTCAGTCTTCCTATCAATTGCTGAATGGAGTAGTATGTTCTGATAGTTGTATCTATGGTATGGATGTGAGCATGCAAGGGAATTGGGTGACTGAATGGGATGACAGCAGATAGTGGACACCTATATGGGCAGCATGAAAAGCATAACAAATACTGCTGTCAACATACTAGGCAGTACTAGACAAAGTGACAAATCCCACTGCAGTACATGCTGTGGCCCAAATGTGTGTCTGTAGGACACACATGCTTGTCAGTGCTGCTCACATACCCACCACCAACCTCAGCCACCAGGACAGGTGTAGATGACCATAAAGAAAGGCTGGTCTAAGGCCTCCAATTGATGGCAATGGTTAACAGCCCCCCTCCAGACCTACATAGACAGACTACAACAGGTCTGGCAGTTGTATGTCAGTTATGAAGGGTAAGAAGTCTGAAACTGAAATGTAGGTCAATAAAACCTAAGACCTGTACACTACTGATATGCTTGCAGTCTGCATGATAGGTCAGAATACAAAATGACATGTAAGCCAACAGGGTACCTGAAATACCAGGACAGTCATAGCAAATGCTTAAAGTCGTCAGGTGTGCCCCCCAATCGCATATAGAAATGCAGTAACATGTAAGTGTGAGGTGTAATAACAGTGAAGCACAGACTACCTGAGCTGGCCCAATCTACAGGATAGATTGTTGCGTGTACAATATGCTGGGGCCCATGTGGTAGGTTGTCATGTGTTCAATATTGTGGAAGTGGTCAGCTTGTAGGCATGGAGGGCTGTGTGCTGATGGCTTGTGGGCAGTACTGTGGATGACAGGGCCATGTTCTGACAACTGCAGTGCCAACGCAATGCTTCTCAGTAATACCCATGTCAGTAGTCATCCTTACTCACTGTCCAGATGTCACTGTCTGAAAGATGGACATGCCATGAATGTGGCCCATACATACATACACACACACAGTACACAGGTGGAAGTACCCTAGACAGAGTGCATAAACTGTAACTGTCAACTGCACACAGCTTTGGAATTGTACATTCAGGTTAGCAGCACATTAGTTGTCTGTGTAGTATGGAATACTGATATACTCTGGCCAATCACTGGCAGACCACAAAAGGCACAGTTATGAAGTAATGAGAAACTGCCTTTGTCCCTGCACAAGGCAGCATAAGGGGAATGTCCCAGGTATATCTGTGAGTCAGCTTCAAGTAGCTTCCACATCACACATGCACTCAGCACACCCCACCATCAGCCACAGGTTTATCACAGGTCATATCCTTGCTGTTGGGAATGTGACTGTGTTGCCATCGGTTATGGGTACACACTTTCATACTAGTGTCTTTTACCCCATGCTGTTACACGCCTGTAGTGCCTGCTTTATTTGCAATTACATGTGTATTCCTCCATAGGTAAATTGGGTTAGTGTTGTGGCAGTCTGCCTGTAGTGTAGACAGTGCTTGGTGACATGCCTAGCAGCACAGTGTATTTACCCTAGTGTAATGTTATGTCCAGATATTTGTCAGATGTACTGTTGCCTGGCCACCATACATGTTGTGTATTTCTGACAAAGCAGTGGCCTAGTGTGAAGATGTATGTCACTAACTAGTGTGAAGTATGTGGCTTGGGATCTCTGCTTCTCCAGTTAATATGTGTTAGGACAGACAGGAGGGTGTGAATGCATCAAATGTGTGAGATTATCTAGTCCAGTATTTGTGATATAGCCCCATTTTCATGGCTCTAAACATCCCCTTTGTCAGGCTTGTTCCACATTTTACACTAAGGCATTCTGTGTATACCTCCTGACTGACCAGATTGTTTCAGACTGTCCATGTTTTCTTGCTCATATTGCTTCTGTAGTCCATATGATTATTACTGTGATTTGTGTGGTACTTCACTATGATGATTTTATGATGCCTGTCAGTAACTGATGGCATATGTCAGTTTCAGAAGAGCCTTCCTTCACAACATGTATATTGACACAAACCTGTCACTGTAGTAACATTCTACATTTATAACTGCAATACATACATTATGTTCCCTTGCACTAACAGGTTGAGAGTTATGATGCTGAGGTATGACTCCACTACATGTCATGGGCCGATATTATATATACATAGACACACACACACATATATATATATATATATATATATATATATATATATATATATATATATATACATATATTCATATATATATATATATATAGAGAGAGAGAGAGAAATATAGAAATATTTATATATATGTGTGTGTGTGTGTGTGTGTGTGTGTGTATATATGTACGTACATATATATATATATGTGTGTCTATATATATAGATATCTATATATATATATATATATATATATATATATATATATATATATATATATATATGTATAAACATATATATATATATATATATATATATATATATATATATATATATATATATATATATATATATCCTTTTATGTGTAAACATGAGTGTTGTGTATATCTTCTCAGATGTATCCCACCGTATTGATCTATGTGTATATTTACATATAAGAATGACTGATTCAACACCTGTTTCACTTACAATTGCTAAACAATTGTAGTAGTCATAGCAGTTATTCACTACTATTCAGTATGTGTACTGAATGATATATTTGAAAAGCAGCAGACATCTTCACAGCTTAGTGGTTAACTGCTGTGACTATAGTGTACAGGGCCCTGGGTTCAAGCCCTGCAAGGGATGTTTATTTTCTTGCTTGGCAGAGCAAGGATGGTTGGATACAGAGTGGGGCAGTTTTGAGTAGGTTTATGTGGGTTTGCGTGGGTTCGCACAACGGTAAGTGGTGCTAACATACCGTTAAATGTATAGGCGCTTACACTGTGTAAGCTTCGCTTACCAGTGCACAAATCTGCTTAGCATTTACATTTAAGAAATGCTTACACCTGCTAAGCATAGCTCACGCCTGGTAACCATTGATCACATTCACATCTGATAAAATAGCAGGGTAATGACATCTTTAATTAATGTATTTAATTCCATGTACATAACATGCTTCTATGTGCTGCCATTACAGTAGCAAGGGGTGTGAGTATACTGTATGGAACACCTGAGTATACATAGGTAGTGCCACAGTCTTTTCTCTTTGTATGTGTTTTATACTTGGGTAGTATCCCAGGTTATATGCAGTCACACATACATGTATTGTACCATTACATTACCACTTTTAACTGTGCTTTTTCAAGTAAGAGTAGATTGTAGATTGCAGTACTGGAACCATAGACCCCTGCGTGCAAAGCTGGACTCTTTGTACCGACTATCGTTTTTTTGGTGTTTGACCTGTATGTTTTTATGCATCTCCTATTGGATATTGATCTGATATGTTGATAGTAACTGTAGATTACTATGTTTTAGGACATGCCATTGAGGACTGCTGTCATGTAGTAATGCCATACCTATCAGTTTCAGACATCTATCTGTCAGTATATTCATCCTAATGCATAACCTGTTGGCTAGCTACTTTCTGTCTGTCCTCTGTACAGATGAGCTGATGTCAACTATTCATCTTGGCTGTTTACAGGCTCTCTGATTGACTGACACTTACATGTTTTCCCAGCTGTCTTATGAATGCCACAGCTAGGAAACCACACTCTGTATGCACCACATGCCTTGGATACCTCAAACAGACTACCACAGTCGGCAAAGCATGTTTGGGTACACTGGCCATGTTATGCAATATATGTTGCATACATGTCAATTGGAGCACCTCACTGGCCCTCTTCAAGAGAAAACCAGAGGAGTGGATGTTGACTTTAACTGTCACCCTGGGGATCACTCATGTGGCATCAGTTGATAGATGGCCTGCTGACAAATGTCAGGTGGCACAGTATCAGTGCACTCACATGCCCTACTCTTGTCATCTCTCCAGGCTGGTACACACCTAGGAACACCTACACCTATGGACCTTAGTACTGAGAAATGTGTGTGTGTGCATTATTGAGTATAACAGTGTCTGTGTGTTTGTAAACTTGTAGTTCAAAATCCTCTGAGGGCCTTCTCACCCACTACACACCCCATTGCTATACTTAGAAATGGCTGCTGTTGTAATTCACATTAAATGTACCCTGTTACACTCTTCACCCTATGGGCTACCTGGAGCTTGCAGTACCAGCATAACACTGTTCTACAAATAGGTAGATAGGCGTGGATTACTCTCTGAGTCCTTGCAAATGTGGGTATATGTGTGTGTGTGTATGTGTGCAATTGTGTCTGACTGTGCTTATTTGTATGAGACAGCATTCTGAGGCCACATTCTCCAAATACAGTAAAGTGTGCCATACATTATAAGGGATGGTGATGTTGCTGACATTTGGAGAGCCATGACAAACCCTCACCCTACTATCCCTGTGGCATGTGCAATAAATGCATATCCCTGTAGTAGCACTGATTATATAGACAAGGGTTTGTATTGTAGTCCTGGTCAATGTATGACTGTGAGTATGTCAGAGCATTATCATGGGTGTTAGTGAGTACAATATCCAATGTGGGGTGTGGGTGCTGGGTATACTGTCTTTACACCATGGTACCTCCAGTACATGTCCCAAGGTTAGCTGGATGAGGACCATTACCACCATCAACCATACAGGTAACTGATTACACTATCCAGCCCAATGATGCATGTGCTGTGTGCAAAAACTCCCTAACAGTATGGACTCACTGATAAGGTAGTTAGCACTGCTAAACCCAGGTCTGTCAAATGTGTCTATGACTGTATGTGTTTGTCAATGTGTATATGACAGTATGTCATACTACGTATTGTTCATTAACACCCAGTACATCCCCATTACTATACTGTACAGGGTCTGGTGATGTTCTTCACTTACCAGGAAACTCGGAACACACCTCATCTTAAAAGCTCTGTGGTATGTGCAATTAAGGCAAAACACATTAATAGCAATAAGTAAGTGTGTGTGTATGTGAAGGGATCAACTTCAGTTTGCAGAAATTACATGAACCAGGAGATCATTTGTTTGAGAATGATCTGGCAAAAGGTAACATTTCAGAGGAATCATCTTGTGGAAATTCATTCCATCAAAACTAGTAGTGGATGTGTAAATGCCCTCTTCCCCACTGTAGAGCTGTACAGTGATACTGGAGCTTTTTATATATAGTTGGGTGTGGTTATTGTGGGCACAGCCACCCACATTGGGGTTATTGTTTTGCGTATCCCCCCATTTAGTCTGCTGTTATATTGTACAGTTTATGTTAACAGGTTAAATTTTTCTTAATCACACTATGTGTGGTTCTATGCCACCCCACACCCTCCAAAGTGGGGAGTTGTGCCACCCACACCAGCACACCTATGTTTGCCAACTCCAGGATTGCACTTCATTGGGGAAGAGGACATATACCCTGACAGTACCATTGTCAATGACACTGAACTGGCAGACTGATTATTTACTGATATGATGTTTTGGCTATTTGGTCTTGGTGGAATTACATATGCCAAAATGCGTTTACTGCAAAATTAAGTACATCCATGTGTACAGTATTCTCTGTGTATTGCATCAACACCAAAGCCTCTGTGTATGTGTGTGTGTGTGTGTGTGTGTGTGTGTGTGTGTGTGTGTGTGTGTGTGTTCACAAACATTTGGTGAGTGCCACCCAGTACACTTACCATTGTCCACTGTAGAAGAGCTCCTGACATCAGCCACCATGCACTCACCTGTATACACCCCTCAGACCTATGAGTCATGTGGCACATGCAGTAACTGTTATACAGACCTGTTACTTGTGTTCAGCTGTACCCAGGATAGGACACAGTCAATGTGTCACCACAGTGCCATAACGCTTGTAGGAAAAGACAGCAGACCAACATCCTGCTGACACATAGACACCTACAACACAAACAGAATACATCATGGAGACCACAATCACTCAGTGTTAATAACAGCTATAATACATCATGACTGGACAGCTACACACCCTGACATGTAAGCATTGAACATTCCAGCTGAAAACACATTAAACAGCATTACATTGCTAAACCTTAGTACATTCACCCTGTGCATCAGAATAATATTAGCATGTCCCTGCATCAATGGTATGGATGACAGGGATGTGGCACAGGTATCATCATATGCACAGGGTGTATGGTGGGTTTGCTAGAGGCCTAGGCTGAGCCATTTGGTTGACATCATGTGTGTGTGTTAGGGGGTTGTTTAACAATTAGGCTGTGCACATGTGGTGTGTGTAGGTATGGAGGTGCCCTAGCTGTGTTGGTGATGTGTGTGTGTTTATGTATGCACACAGTTCTGCCATGTGTCTGCCCTATACAGGTGTTTGTTGGACAGCTGCAGACTGTACATGGCAGGGTGTACAGTTCACCATCTCTGGCCACAGACACAGGAACTGTGCCTGCCAGGGGTTCCATGGGCATTGTCTGCTGGATCCGTGTCCTTGTTGGGACCGGCAAGGACTGCATGCATCTGGCATGCTGTGCAGTGGTGTGGTCATCACCCCCATGCAGTGCTGGTGCTGGTATTGCCACTACAGGAGCGGCTGTGAGTTGTTGCATGTCCACATAGACCTCCACCTGTTGGTGTTGCTGACCTACATCCATGTGGATGACACCCTGCTCCCACCACATGCTCCAACACAGACACCACAAGGTCAAGGATTCCCACCATCTCACCCAACCGTCTATCCAGGATCTCTGCAAAATAATGGTGGGCACCTGCAAGATCACAGATGTTGTCAAGTACAGCAGAATGAGTAGCCCTTTGGAGCCTCAGACTCTGTCTGGTATAACATTCCATACATGCTTGTGCCTCCATGATGGCCCAAAAATGCATCTGGTGACACCTGCTGTGGCACTTTTGCCAGGGGCATGATGACCAGCAGCCCTCCTGTGTGCACCCCTGTGTGGTACCTCGCTGGTCATCTGGCTATGGCTGCTGTGTGCAGACACACTTGCCATAGTCCCCACACTATCCTGTCCCATGCCACCACCCACCAACTTTCCCTTCATTTATGGCCACTGGTGATGGGGTATTATGGACATTGTGACTGTGTGCGGGGATGGGGTGGATAAAAGTGGGATGTCAACCGATGGCACAGCTTCAGCCCCTGACAACCTTGCCTGTGCCTGACCATACCTATCATCATTGTCAGAGTCTGCATGGACAGTAACATCAGTTTGTCTGCAGGAGGGACCCTGACCCACCTCGCCACCTGTGAGGGGAAAACAAAAAATGTGATTTAAGACTTGTACGTTATTGCTTACCTCTACACACACACACACACACACACACACACACACACACACACACACACACACACACACACACACACTTACAGGTGAGGTGGCACAAAGGTATTACACAGACCCTTCATTACCCAACAGTCAATATGCATGACATATGGCACTCAACAGCATGCACTGCAGCTATACTCAATCCTTGTTACCAACATTATACATCTCTGTGATGCATGAGTTGTGTTAGTAGATGATGACCCTTCCCCTGGAACACACTGCATCCATGTCCACAGTATTGCTGTGCACCTGTACAGCACTCTGGCATGTACTGTGCACCATACCTCACAAGTGTATACACCATTGCTGAATGTGTATATGCATGGCAGTTATGTTTGCTCTGTTGCTCAAAGCCCCTATGTGTTTGTCTGACACATACTGGGATGATATGAGGACTGATGTCAATAGTTAATGCCTGACATCTGATTTGCAGATCTCATCATCAGCAGTGCATGTATGAGCAATAAAATACAATTACACTGACAACCTTCAAAGCTTAATGTGGATATGAGGAGTGTACACACCCTTGTTGACATACCAACCTCTTCCATGATATGCAATGGGGCCACAATACTGCATATGTTAACATTACACACCTGATATGTGACATATGACCTGTGCAATCAAATGCAGTATCAAACAAATGTTAGTCGTGCAGATGCTGAATGAGATGCATACAATATGTGGGTTGCATAAGTGTGCACACCCTGAACACAATGGTTTGTTGCAGCACCTGCTAAGTGAACTACAGCAGTCACCATTACAGGAAGGGGTATACTAGCATGGCCCATCCTCACTTTTCATTATTTTGTCACTCCGTCCTACAAATGTCCCCAAACTCTGCCAGATTCCAAGGTCAGCTCATGTGCACAGCCCTTGGAGGTCATACAGTGCCTTCACTATTGCTGTGGAGTCAGGGTTATGTCTAGTACAATTCATGACCTTGGCTGTGTTCAGATACATCCATTCCTGGAACTTTGGATGTATGCTTTAGTTCACTGTTGTGTTTCAGGATGACAGCCCTCCCCATCCTCAGCCTTATTGCAGATGCTTGACAACTATGGTCCACACATGAGTGTTATTTTGCAGTGTTTCAAATTCAGAATGCCATGTCTACCAGCCTAGTTCCTGCTAATAAACAGCAACCTAAAGGTCTACACTGGCACCAGCAAGGTAAAAATGGGGATGGTGGGCCTGAGGTGCAGTGAGGTGTTGCTTGTGCACTACATGTATATTTATTAATACTGTCTGTAGGTTTCAGCCTTGGTCTCAGTACACCATTACACATTGCAACACGTGCCTTTGGGATACTTGATGTTATGCATATTCTACCTGTACAAAGCCCTGGATGATGTTTCCTGTGGAACAACTCTTCCCTCTGATTACCCTAACCCATAGGCCACATGTATGCAGATTCCAGGTGATTGTTGATACAGGTATTGCACAGGCAGTACTTGCTATACATTCCTGCACATCCCTCAGTGTTGCTGCATATGTCTGGGCAGCCTCCATGACCAGTTTGCAACATGTGTTGTCATCTGTCTTGGATGGGCATCTGTTTAATTCTACATTAATGTTGTCCCATACTTCATGCACACATACATGACTGTCTGCCCTGTTTGCCATGGTATATGCAATGGTGAAATAAGACTACTTCTCCCACTCCTGAGTGCTATTTTTTGGATATTGGATCCATTCCATGGTTTGTAAGATGTGTGGAAGTCACGGCTGCCTCTTTTGCAATTGAGTGGGCAATTGTCATGAACGTACTTCTTGGACAGCAGACCATCACTTGGTGTGACACTCAGGACCTGTACTTGTGGAAGGTGTGTACTCAAGAAGAATGAATGCTGCCAGTACCTCACAAGCTGCTTCCACAATATGCTATTTGGAGTGTGTGCATACATATGCTTCCAGTGTTTGTTACGCTATGTATTCCCCATATTTGTTGTCCTAACATAGAATTCCATATTACACATTCATTGCTCATGTTAGGATCACATTATAGGTTGTAAAATGTGTAGAATGTGGTATTCTGATTTACGGTTGTTTAGATCAGGAACAGTTGCCATTGTAATAGTGGTGTATACAGTGTTGTAGCCACTGTATAAGGGTAATGTTTCAGACATACCCCTACTGTAGGCCATTTGTCCCACCATTATGTTCATCTCTGTCCACACATCTTGTACTGTCAGGTTCTTAGTATACTGCAGGACTCCTACATACCCTTCAGATATGCCACCATGGTGACCACTGTGATGCAGTGCAGTTAACAGCAGCAATAAGTGAACATGTACAGCATGCATTATGGGTAGGTGTGTTAAATGTGTGCATGGCAAATACCATTGTGATAACATGGCCGGTGTATTGGCAAACCTGAACAAAACAACTCCATACTCACTAGCTACAGGCTGCTGCCCCAGTTGTATACCAGAGGGACCTACATAGTTGTGTGAGAGACATAATGTCAGTAGCCACACCTGTGGCATTGGTACAGGGTGGGAGCAGCATTTCAGTACATCAACAGTACAAACCCACAATACTATAGATTATGCACATCTGTTCATTACTACACTGCAGCAACAGACTAACTGACATATGCATGTAGATACTTTACAGATGAAGATGGATAAGCAACAGTGGTCTACTAATGTGCCCTGGGGCCTTACCTGGATGCTCCTCATCTATTGTGTGGGTGGCACCCACCTCCACAATGCTATCTGCAAGTTGCTGGCTTGGCTGGTGGGTGGGTGCCCCAAGGCTGGTGAGGAGCTCCTCAGCATGTGTCAGTGGGGGCTGAATGGCATGACCCCCACCTGTGGCTAGCTGGTCCCTCTTAATGGCAGCAACACGCTCATGGGCGTGATGGATCAGGTCGGTGGTCCGATACCGCACCTGCTCATAACTGCGGTTATGCAGGCTGACACATTCACCCAGTGGACAAGCTCGTTCCACAGGGCAGCCCTCTCCGGCAGATCATGAGCCCTGTGCCCAAATAGGATGGCATGATATAGTACCACAAAATGGATTATTATATAACGTTCTTGTGCTGTGAAAGCAGGCAGGCATTCCTGTGACATAGTACCTAAAGACATAAACAGGAAAAAAGGTCAGAGGACCCCATACTGCAAGGATACATAAGTTGTTAATTGACATCTCTCTACTCCGCCACCATATCTGCAACAATAATCTAAATACACACATCAGTAAGTATGTTTACAGCAAACCTACTGTAGGGACATATGTCCTATTGTTCAACAAATATTGAAATGTGTTTCTATTAATGTTCCATGTGGAAATGCTATCATTGGTGGCCTGCTGCTATCAATGTAACCTGCCTGCTGTTGTAATGGTCACTGTGGTTCCATATCTGCATGTGTTTTGTTTGCTATGCAACTGTTCTAAATCTGGTATATTGGGTTAACAGGAATATCTATGCATGCTGTTATAACTAATCCTGGATTGTGCTGACTATTACTGATCCACATATGTTCTAAAACTGCAACACAGTAGCTTATTTGGGAAGGCTGGTCCCAGCGGATCCACCTCTCCCACTTCATCTGGCCATGGCACCGGGCCACATCATGTCTGGGAACCTCTCCAGGACCTCCTCATCCACTGGTCCTGCACCAATTTCAGGTGGAACTGCCTCAGGGGATGGGGCTGGTCCCACTCCTGGGAGCAGGCTCGGACAGGATCCTGTCACTCAAAATCAGGTCCTGGGATTGATGCATAGCAAGCTCCAAAGGGAGTATGGAGATCTGCTATGCCAGTTTGAGGGCTGCGTGGGGCAATTAGAGGGTTAGCCTGCCCCTCCTGCTCAGCCCCCAGAACAGCCACCGTCGGGGCCATGAAGGTGCAGTGGTGACTGCCCATGGATGGGGACCTCAGTCCCACTGTTTCCATTTAGGGACTCATGGGCTTCAGATTTCCAAACACCCCTCCCTGTCCCAGGTGTTTACTCCTCACATGTGTCATATACCACCCCTGTATGCTGTCTTGTCTGTCATGTCTGTCTTCCAACCTAATCTACCTCCCCAAATATACCTGCTATCCTTCCCCAACAACCCACTCTCACCTTAAAAAGAAAAGGGCAACACGTTCCCTAAAAAACATTTCTCCCCATACATAACTGTCCAGTTCTCAAACATGTCCACTGGACACATGTAATCTGGTCTAATTGGCTTCACAACACATTATTGTTGTCCTCACCCTTCTGTTAGAGGTTTGAGTGACCAAATATACCTCCAAATTCAGTATATATGGAGAGGTGTTGCTGTAGAGAAAATGAACCACTATGGACCTTTCCTACACCTGTCCTGTACATCCCTAGCTACTTTCCCTATTGTTTTCCCTCTTTGTGCCCCCTTTTTCAGCACTTTGCTATCACCCCTTTTTTCTTTTCTTTTAAAGAAATTAGCACGGGGGTAAGCAGGAGTAAGCACTTTTAAGCAGTAGTAAGTGGGATTAAGCCTGTTTGCATGGTGATAAGCAATGCCTACACAGAATAAGCAATTTACCGGCTAACTGTCTGTAAGCATATTTAACTGTCCATTAGCATTGCTTACCATCACGCAAACCCATACAAACCCTCTTACAACTGCTTAAAAGTGCCTTAATCACTCTGTATCCAACAGCCCTTGTTCTGCCCAGCAACAAAATAATCAGCCCTTACCAATCTCAAACCCAAGACCCTGCATACCATAGTCACAGCAATTTACCACTAAGCCATCTGAGCTGAAGATATGTGTGCTGTTTTCTCAAACATATCATTCAGCACAATCATTCAACAGTAGGGAAAATGTATTTATATATATATATATATATATATATATATATATATATATATATATATATATACACATATATGCATAGATGTAGACATACATGTATATATGGAGTGCATGTGGACAAAGGATCTACACTCTGAACCTCTTACTGCAGAACATCTGACCAAAGGCACTGTGAATGTGGGTGGAGGGGCCCAAAAAGGGGATCTCTTGTAATTATTGACATTATCCCTTCCTCCACAGCTGAACTGTTCTGTCTTGCAACAAAGTAGAGGATCACATGTTGACAAAGTCTAACATTGGGGGGGATATATAGGGACAAATTGTAGATATGCCTATTACAAACCTGTGAAGTTGGTGCATGATACATTTCACATTACCATGACTGTTCTGAAGGTGGTGAGGTCTGAAACTCATGTGTCTGTCATGACTTCATTATGTCCACCTTCAGCTATTTGCCAGACTAATATAGATGTTTGGAGGAACAGAACAAACACTATGATGGCTTAAATGTTGACATTATGTGCAGATCTGCACAGTTGACAGGTATGGCCCACTGCCCACAGGACCAGATGCTATGTCCATAGCAGTTGTTCAGCAGGATATCATTACAGGAAGTCTTGTTGGCACATATCACTCTTTCAAAATCATGTCCCATTATTACAGACCAAGTACTACATTCACTTACATGCTGGCATGTTTCACAGACCTGTTTTATTAGTATGCACTTTTCTGTGTTCCACTTGAGGATGTCTTCCTTGTTTTTTTTTTTTTTAGTATTATTTTTGTTTTTTAGTATTATTTCTGTTTTCCCTGTTTCTCTCTCTCTCTCTCTCTCTCTCTCTCTCTCTCTCTCTCCATTACAGGGATTGAGCTGGTTTGAATAGGTTGCAGCATGGCTTTTGTAGTTGATGCTCATGATCAGGTGATGGCATCTGCACCATTTGGTGTTACTCACTTGCTAACTGCATACGGGCAGCTGTGTAGTTCTGCCATTAGCCTAATGTCATAGCAACTCACTACTATAAATGATGAAATCATGTGCCATTGTCCCTTTACCTTTCCTGTATGGAAGACATCCTTCATGTGTGTGGGCAGTGGTATTACAGACAGCAGGTAGCAATAACTCTCACAGGACTTGTGGACACAGGCCAAGTACATGTTTGTATAAGGTTCCAGACCTAGGGACAGTGTGTGAGTATTGCTGTTATATGCATTGAATACTAATAGTTTTACAGAGTTTGGTGTGCATGCTAGTTTTGCATGGAATGCAGTCTATCTGCATAGCTCTCAACTGTTGGCCTATCCACTTGATGGCCAGAGGATTGGCTGTTATGTTTTGTCTGTTCCCCACACAGGTCTTGTCCCGGACATATCAGTGGCATTCTCTCTGTTGATTGCAGTGCATGGCAACATCCATTTGTGTTTCTGACTTCATATTCCTGAGTAAGGGTATTTTGCAACCAATCCTGTAACACCAGCAACTTTCACAGTGTATAACAGCAATATTTCAAATATGGCCCTGTGTTTTAGCCTCTGTCCTCTACCTATATACCAGGATTTGTCCAGATGTCATGCAGTAAGAGGCTGATATGTAATGGTGTACTTAGTGCTGACATTCCTGCTATCATTCCAGTCATGTTGTGGACTCCCACACAAATTGTGGGGTAAGGTCTATATATATGAGGCTTACAGCTGGACAAAACATTTATGACCCTGTACAATCTGGAGGTCAGTGTATGGAGAACACTGTTATATGCCCTTGTAAGACATTTTATGGGGGAGGGGTATGAAATGTTTTTAACCTAGGCTGTTACAACATGTGAGGGATATCAGTAATAAGAAACATTAAGGTATATGGCTGTACATTTTCATACATTTTACCATGGGAACAGTGTTGGGCTAGAGCTTACTGTCTTACGTACAGTTCTATTTGTCAGTGTGAGAGTGACGTTTTAAGTTAAGCATTGTTATGTAATGGATTTACATTGTGACAATTGATACTTTACCCCCTAGGGGGTTGACTACAGAGTGTAACTGGAGGCTGTTGAACTACATCTATAATTAAGTGTTGATTGATTTTTATCTTCAAGGCAAGTGTGTTTTCTACTGTTGTACTACTTGAAGGCTTTAGCCTAGACAGCAAAGTATGTTATGTTTTGCAGATTATTGTACCATATGTTTCTTTGAGAGTTGCATTAATCAGTTATTATGTATTTCAAACAACTAAATGCTATAAGAAATGGCATAAGCAACTGAAATAGTACACAAATAAACATTTCTATATATGCAAACTGGTGTGGTGTCATGTCCTTCGCATTGTGTGTAGGTATAAGTTTCATACAATAATTCTCAATTGTAGGAAAGAATCAGACACTGGCCATTTGAAAAGGTGGCAACTGTAGGAATAATGGCTGTTTGATATGCTGAGCACCCTCTCTCTCTCTCTCTCTCTATATATATATATATATATATATATATATAAATGTATATATATATATATATATATATATATATATATATATGTGTATGTATATCTATATATATATATATATATATATATATATATATATATATATATATATATATATATATATATATATACATATAAATATATATATATATATAACTATATATATATATATATATATATATATATATAAATAACTATATATATAACTATATATATATATATATATATATATATATATATATATATATATATTATATTATATATATGTAAATACATACATTTTCCCTACTGTTAAATTTCTGGGTTGCATGATATGTTTGAAAAAACATCAGCCATATCTACAGCTTAGATGGCTTAGTGGTAAATTGCTGTGGCTATGGTGTGCAGGGTTCGAGACTGGCAAGGGCTAATTATTTTGTTGTTTGTTGCTGGGCAGAACAAGGGCTGTTGGATACAGAGTAATTAAGTTACTTTTAAGCAGTTGTAAGTGGGTTTGTGTGGGTTTGCGAGATGTTAAGCAATGCTAACTTTTGGTTAAATATGCTTATAGACAGTTAGCTGGTAAACTGCTTATTCTGTGTAGGCATTGCTTACCGCCACACAAACTGGCTTAATCCCGCTTACTACTGCTTATATGGGCTTACTCCAGTGCTAATTTCTTTAAAAGAAAAGAAAAAAGGGACGATAGGAAAGTGGTGAAAAATGGGGCACAAAGTGGAATAGACAATGGAAAGTAGCTAGGGATGTGCAGGACGGGTATAGGGAAGGTCCACATCTGTCCATTTCTTCTACAGCAACAGCTGTGCATATATACTGAATTTGGAGGTATATTTGTACACTGAAACCCCTGACAGATAGGTGAGGACAAAAGTAATGTGTTGTGAAGCCAATTAGACCAGATTACATGTGTCCAGTGGACACATGTGTGAAATGGACAGTTATGTTTGGGGCAAAAAAATTTTAATGGGAACAGATTGATAGATTGCCCTTTTTTTTCTTTTTAAAGATGAGAGTGGGATGTTGGGGAAGGATAGTAGGTATATTTGGGGAAGGTAGGTTGGGTCGGAAGACAGACAAGACAGCATACAGGGGCAGTATATGACACATGTGGGGGTAAACACCTTGGATAGGGAGGGGTGTTTGGAAATCGGAAGCCCATGAGCCCCCAAATGGTAACAGTAGGACTGAAGTCTCCACCCATGGGCAGTCACCACTGCACATTCACGGCCCCAAAGGTGGCTGTGGGGGGGGGGCTAAGCAGGAGGGGCAGGCTGACCCTCCAATTGTACCACATGACCCTCAAGCTGGCATAGCAGATCTCCCAATTCTCTGCGGAGCTCCCTATGCACCAGACCCCGGACCTGATTTTGGGTGACAGGATCCTGTCCACGCCCACTCCCAGAGGGGATGATCCCCATCCCTTGAGGTGGTTCAACCCGAAGGTGGTGCAGGACCAGCAGACAAGGAGGTCCGGGGTGGGTCCCAGACATGCTGAGACCTGGTGTCATGGCCAGATGAGGTGGGAGAGGTGGGTCCGCTGGGACCGGCCTTCCCAAAAGTGGAACATATGTGGGTTAGTACCAGTCAACACAATCCAGGATTAGTTATAACAGCATGCATAGATATTCCCATTAACCCAAAACACCAGATTTGGAACAGTTGCATAGCAAACAGAACACATGCATATATGAAACCACAGTGGCCATTACAATGGCATGTGGGTTATATTGATAGCAACAGGCCACCAATGATAGTATTTCAACATGGAACATTAATAGAAACACATTTAAATATTTATTGAACAATAGGACATATGTCCCAACAGTAGGTTTGGTATAAACATACCCATTGATTTGTGTGTTTAGATTATTGTTGGAGATATGGTGGGGGGGAAGAGAGAGATGTCAATTAACAACTTATATATCCTTGCAGTGCTCACAACTTTAATGATCATTGCTCTACAGGTATTATTACAGTACCCTATGGCCTTGGTTTGGGCAGTGGTATGTTTGCACACAGTATATACTTTAACTGTCTTATAGCTAAATTCTACTTGTTTTACCTGGTAGACCTGTGGAGGGAATGTTTGTTAACACTACCTGACTGTTTCTACACATATTCCCAGATTCCTAGTTGTAATTATGCACATACCTCTCAATCTCTTAATGCAGAACATCTGGACAAAGCTTGACAACATGGGGGTACAAATAGGGACATATTTTGAATATTGCTCTAATAAACTTTTAGACAGTTGCTATAGTAACAGGATTTGTTTTAATATACATTTTCTGAAGGATTTGAAGTTTAACACTCAAATGTACGTCATTATTTGGTGAATACAATCTTGAGATCATCCCACTGATTTCCCAGGAAAACAGAAGAACATGCCAAAAATATGGGCCAAATATCTGGACATTCTGGGAAAATATGTACAGTTGAGAGGTATGTTTTATGCATACAGCTTACTACCACTCCCAGGATTCAAACCATGGCTGTGTGTGCTAAAAGTACAATTTTTGTTTCATCAAAGTGAGCTATTTAGACACCGCTGTCTGTTCATTCAGTATTTTCTTTGTAAGTCTCTCTTGCTTGTACAATCTGACCTTGTAATTACAACAGTCTTATACAGACATTCTTAGACATATTTTATGGAGCACAGTGTGAGAAAGGTGGTTGACACAACAGTGCTATTCTGATATCAGATGATGGTGAATGCTTCATGCCAGGCCATACAATATCAGAGAAAACACTACCAGTCGAGGATTTAAACTTTATTGCCAGGCAGTTACAATTTTCATATCTGAAAGACCTGTGGGGGAATGTTTGTTAACACTACCTGACTGTTTCTACACTAATTCCTAGATTTCTAGTTAATATTATGCACATACCCCTCAATCTCTTAATGCACACACTCTAGACAAAGCTTGACAACAATGGGGTACAAATAGGGACATATTTTGAATATTGCTCTTATAAACTTGGAGAGTTGCTAGAGTAAGGAGATTTGTTTTAATATACATTTTCTGAAGGATTTGAGGTGTGAAAATGAAATGTATGCCATTATTTAGTGACTAAAATTCTGGGATCAATCCAGTGATTTGCCAGGGAGACAGAGGAACAGGCCTAATATATGAGCCAATTATCTGGACATTGTGCAAATATCTGTACAGTTGAGAGGTATGACTATGCATACCATTTACTACTAACACTCCCAGGATTTGAACCATGACTGTGTGTGCTAAAAATTCAACAATTTGAATTTCATCAGAGTGAGCTATTTAGAAACTACTGTTTGTGCTTTCTGTGTTTTATGTCTAAGTCTCTCTTGTTTGTGCAATCAGACCTTGTACTTACAACAGTCTTTTACAGACATTCCTAGACATATTTTTTATGTAGCATAGTGTGGGTAACAGTGGTTAACACAACATTACTGCTCAGAGACTGCAACACTGAATGCCATACAATACCAAAGTAAACACAACCAGTCCAGGATTTAGAACTTTACTGCCAGGCAGTTTTATTGAAATATGACCTATATGGGACTATTACTGTCATATTGTCTGGTTTATCCAGTACAACTCATACACAGTTTTTATACTGCCAGGTGATTTTCTAATACTTTATATTTATTTGGTATGACTACTACAAGCAGGGTTGTTACTCACCAGCCTCATGATGCAGCCTTTGCAACCTGCTAGCATGGGCTTCTTGATTCACAGCCCACTCATCTGCAGCTGTAAAGGGAATAGAGAAATATTTAGATATACATATCCATCACATACACAGGTTGGACATTAGTAAATAGTTCTTGATATGAATACTTACAAAGTGCTGGAACATCACCCCTTTGCCTTGCTTCTTGGACCCACTGGTCCTAGACCTCCCTCTTTCTCCGCTTCAAGTCGGCATAGTGGTGCCGGACCTGCTCACCAGTCCGAGGGATACCAGTGGCACTGGTGAGATCATGGGCGAGATGGTCCCAGGCTTCCACTTTATATTGGGAGCACTGCTTACTGGCCCTGCAGCAGTCTCTCGTCATGTTTTTTTACCAGGAGACCTACCATGACCTTGGACTCCTGTATGCCCCAGTGCTGCACCCAAAAGCGCATGCCCTCACCAACTCATGCCATATTGCCTACAGTGGGAAGCTACAATCAGTTATGAGCTATATTCCCACCTGCGGGGTTTAAATACAGCCAATTTCCCACCCTTTGCCATGATTGGATAGTTTTGAATATGCTGAGCTAAGCTAAGCTACAGGCAAACCTGCTTAGCTAAGGTTGGCAGTGCTTAAAGGGGCAGGTTTAGCATTGCTTACCAAAGGGCAAATCCACTTAACTGGGCTACTCATTGCTTAGCAGTCATAGTTACACAATACTTACACCTGGTAAGCAAAGCGGTGCCATGCTTAGCATTGCTTATTTTTATTTTATAGACTATCTGCTGTATGGGATTGATTCATCATTCATTACTTATTATAAATCTGTTTACTGTCCCTGACATCCCCCAATGTCCTTTCATTACATTTATTCATGTGTGACTATACTGTATGGGACACTTGTGTTTATATTGGGGTTTCACAACTTTATTACACTGACACCTCACATCTGGACCTGCTACAGTTCTCTGGTTAACAAATATATGTTATTTCATAGCTAATTATAAAAAAAGTTTATGTACTGCTTTCACATGTAAAATACAAACTGGTTACAGGGGGGATCAAACCAGAAATAGCTGCTTGCAAAGTGTACACTCTAACCACTACACTATTGCCGCATTGCTTAAGTTGGATGTCTCTTGTTATTTAACTTTTTGTGCTGTTTAAGCTGGACTAAGCATAGCTAAGCAATGGGCACACCCCCACAGCTATGCTTAAACTTTATTGCATTTATAAAAAAAATGTATTTGTTGTTTTTTTCATTTGTACCCTTCTGAATATCCCTGCAAATGCTAAATCTGTTATTCTATCAACTTTCTGCTTTGTGGGACAGCTGTCCCTTATGGCTTTGTCCAATTTTCTTACCCTGATGGGTTGGGGATGCTACGAGCATTCTCGCTCATTACAGTGGGGATTAAACCAGGAATGGCTGCTTGCAAAGCATACGCTCTAACCACTACACTATTGCAGCATTAAAACAGCACCAAGCTAATCGACAGAATTTGAACCTGTGCAGGGAAACCCCAATGTATTTCTAGTCACTCACCTTAACCACTCAGCCACAATTACAACACAAATAATCAGCCCTTACAAGTCCCGAACCCAGGACCCTGCACACCATAGCCACAGCAATTTACCACTAAGCCAAAAATGGAAATGGCTTTGGTGAGGCTCAAATTGTGAATAACTACATACAAGGTGTATGCTCTGACCGCTACACTATTGCACTTATAAGTGAACAACCCTTGCAGGACTTGAACTCAGGACCCTCGACACCATAACCAATGCAATTTACCATTAAGCCACCTCAGCTGTTATGCATACCTCTCAAGTGAACAGATTTTCACAAACTATCCAGAATTTTGCCTCCTGTTTTTGATATGTTCCTCCTAATATCTGTTGCTTTCTGGCAAATAGCTGAGGATTGAAGTAATTAAATAATGACAAAGAATTGAGTTTAAGTCTCCACATCCTTTAGAAAATTCATGCTAATGCAAAACCTATTATTCTATCAACTTTCTAAGTTTGTTACAGCAATATTTAAAATCTGTCCCTATTTGTCCCGCCATCATTTTAGGATTTGTCCAGATTTTTTACTCTAAGGTATGCTCGTTTGCAATTGCTGAATGGCAATTCTGGAGTGCAGGGGATGTATGCATTGTGAGAGCTTTGTTCTCAGACATACACCCCTGCACTATTATACAGAACTGTGTCCGTTTTACAGCACGGCAGCATGCCTTCTTAAATATGCATGGCGTGCTGCACAGGAATGGTCCCTGCCATGCAGGAATAAGTTATTCTTGCATGGCTGCTTGCTGAATCCTGGGGTAGGGTATTTTCTTAAGCATGTAACCTAAAAGTAATGTATGCAGTTAATATTTAATGCTTTATTTATTTTCACAAAATTGTTTTCTCTGCCACAGAAACATTCTCAGATACGAAAGCATATAAGAAGTGCAATATAACCCCCAGTATAGTTCTCTGAATCACAAAATCCTGAAATTGAATATATGTATAACAATATTCTCTGTACTGCCTCTGATCCCTTTCCTATCAATCCTGTATTCTTCCTACAAGACATGAATTGGTCTGAAATAAAGACTGAAAGATGACAAACAGTGAAACATAAAGTTGTCACACTGCTGATACTGACACTATTACTCACCTCCAGGATGTGTGTGTGTGTGTGTGTGTGTGTGTGTGTGTGTGTGTGTGTGTGTGTGTGTGTGTGTGTGTGTGTGTGTGTGTGTGTGTGTGTGTGTGTGTGTGTGTGTGTGTGTGTGTGTGTGTGTGTATGTTTGTGCACATGCACGTGTGCAGGCATCATAAAACTCCCTTGATCAACTGATCTAGCAGAACTCAGGAAAGGGAAGCTCAGTACTTTCCTGTTCCTATTCCCATGTTCTCCATTGAATTTTCTGGACTGGAAGTCAACTGGTGGACCTCAGTGAGCTGTACACAGTTCACTGAATGCTGAATAACAGCTCAGAGCTCAACAAAATTCATCACTCCCATCTATCTATCCATATATTTTGTGTATATATATATATATATATATATATATATATATATATATATATATATATATATAAATATAAACTTACTGCTATTATGTGATAAGCTGCTATCTTCACCACTGCCCTGAGCAAATTGCTTGCAGTTAAGAGTAACAGAACTTTAAAATCTTCTTATCTTAATGTCCTGAACAGGTGTTCTGGAATTAAAAGTGACAGAATCTGAGAATTTTACTATTATTGTGTTTTTTCCTCTAAAAATAACAGGGCAATAGTTACTTTCATAAATCCATCCTTGAACACTGTGACTGCAGACAACTTACACCCCACAATGAACTCAAGTATGTCCTTACCTCACCTGTCACCAGCCTACAGCACTGGGAGCAACTCCCTTATAATCCAATAATAATAATAATAATAAAAAAAAATATATATATATATATATATATATATATATATATATATATATATATATATATACATATATATATATATATATATATATATATATACACATTTGTGTGTGTGTGTGTGTGTGTGTGTGTGTGTGTGTGTATGTGTGTGCGTGCATTTGTGAGGCGCAAATACTAACTTAAAGTGTAGGAAAACCTTGTAAACCTCATGGTTGTCAGGAACAAGACACCTCTAGCATCACAGAAACCTGCACTAAACTCACATAGTTTACTAAAAAAATCCCTACTAAAACCCCAGTGGCCCCCAAGGCATTGTACTAGGACACCTAAACTTGAACAGCTTACAAAAACCTCACCTACAGCTCACACAACAGTATCCCCCAAAGAAACAAAACAAACATAGGCCACCCTGGTGGCATGTCCAAGCTATATAGCCTACCAGGCACTGCTATTCCACTTAACAATGTCCCAGTCATAGGTGACACCATAGTGAGACAAACTGATGCACCACACACCAAGTAAAACAAGGACAGGGTAAAGGCTTTTAATCACTTGGGTACTAGAATTCATGACGCCACTGTGGCACTCAAGTCCCTTCAGCCTAACTATGCACATGATGTGATCATTGCTAGTGCAGATGTGGACAACCTGCATCACACCTCTGTGGAACATATGAACAGGAACACAGTTGAGCTGTCTGGGTACATTTTTGATGCTGATGGTTAATTAGTCTTATTCATATTCATAGGTAAATACCAATACCAAATTCCAGTACGAATTACACATCTAGCCAATGATCAGACAGTGACCAAAGCTAAGAATCAAACCATGTACCTTGTGTCTGTGAGGTAAACACCTTAACCATTATGCCAAATTCAAAACCCCATAAGTATATTGCCATCTCTGAGAATGATGTCACAATGGCAAGAGAAGATAATTGGCTCAAGAACTGTCTCCATTACAAGGGCCATTCCAGAGGAATCTAATGTTTGTCATCCATGGAGGAGATGGTTGACAGACCTACCTTCTTCACTATGGAAGGTCTGCACCTCTCTCCATAGGACTTCAGTGTTTTGGCCATGGCGTTTTCTCCTCCATAGTCCTTCTTTCATCTGCTGACCTAGCAAATTCAAATCAGGCTGACACCATAATGGTAGGGCTCAGTGATAGAAGCCTAAATAAAAAGATGCATATGACTTCATGTCATTCCTAACCTATGTGATTCCAGTGTAGTGATGACATTCCTTCTGCACTTGGTTTTACTGCATAACACTTCTTTAGACCCTGAGATGGAGATGGCCCCATCTCTGCTGGGGGTGTATTAGTCTTCATTTGTAATCTCATCACCTCACACCTACTCATCTAGATAAAGACCTAGAATTTACACATATTTTGGTAACTACAGGTACAGCCACAATTCATATAATGGCAAACCACAGAACTACTAACATGACACATGTAGTCCATGAATACTATCTTAACAAATTAGAACCCCAAACCAAACAAACACAGTCATCCTAGGCAAATTCAGCTTTCCATCCATAAGTGAGCTAACACACCAAACAAAATAACTATGGACAATGGTTCTTAGATATTGTCAACACCAGTTCTCTAAACCAGTTAGTCCCTACTCCTGTTAGAGGACCAAAATTTCTCTCAAATATCACACCATTTAGCACTCCTGTACTTACCCCCTCACTGGTCAAATCTAACCACTTAGCCATAGTATTTTGCATACAATCCCAGCCAAAGGTGCCCTCCATTCCTACTGTCTTCAAAGATCCCTCAAAGGCAAACTTCCTACCAATCAGTAACTACTGATTTTATGAAATTCAAAAGCTCCTTACCACATGAGGATCCCGTAGCTAAAATAGTCAATGTTTCCACTGATATTTAGTCCAACCTAAGTTCCTGCATCAAGGCCTCTGTTCCCCTTCTTCACAAATATAATGAGAAATTCAGAAACAAATTCTTTTAGTAGAACCTCACCATGAACAAACTCTGCAACAAGAAAAAAAAATATTCAGATCCCACCACTCTAAAAGCAAACTACGAAAAATCAAGAAACTGAGGCAGAAAATCAAAACCATCAAGGCCAAATAGCAGCTGAATATTGCTATTACTTCTAAAGATAATCACAAACCTTTCTTCAAGTTTATCAGGAATCTAAGAAATAATAGTCAGTAATATTTGATGGCACAAACTACTCAGCCTCCAATGATATCGCAAATATACTTGTGGAAAATTTTATCCCAAATAGCTTCCTTCTGCCACCCCCCCCCCATGTTCTGTATCGTACCCCATCAAATCAGCACATCTCCATTAACACTACAGAACAAGTATCAGATGCCCTCTCGAAAACAAAGAACACTAGCTCTATGGGTCCAGTCAACACAGCAGGCTATTTTCTTGTTAGTATGAACACTAGCTTGCCGACTCCTTTATAGAAATATTTAACTTCAGCCTGTCCATTGGTGACATTCCCGAAGGCTGGAGAACAACTGTGGTGGTCCCCATCCAAAGTAATCACCTAACCACTGACCGTGGAAACTAAAAAGCAATGAGCCTTGGGAGATTAATATGTAAGGTAATAAAATGTATTGTCATATAGTTTATAAAAAAGAATATTGGCAGATTACAATCCCCCAACCTTAACCAATTTTGATTTGTAAAATATAGATCCAGCCTACTGAATCTGGGTCACTGAAGTCCTAGCTGAAAGGAAATCAGTATGTACTGCTAAACTGGAATTGGCAAATGCCTTAGACACTCTTCTATATTCTGGAATCATTGTTAAACTGACCCAACTAAAAATTACCCGGTCTCACTGGATAGCAAATTGTTTAACAAACAGAACCTAGTTTATTAAGGTAGGTGTTATACTTTGCTCAAAAATAGCTGCCACTAGTGGTATCTCTCAGGGGTCTGTTCTGGGACTATTTCTCTTTTGCTTATACTTCATGATATCAGGGTTGATACTGATGGTCTCTGGTTGATCAGGTTTGCTTATGTCTACAATCTTGAAGCTGTCATTAATATTCCAAATGACATCCATGTCCTCTAACAGCAACTACCCTCTAGTCACTCCTAATGAGTGGACCATGGACCAAAGTTCAGTGCTAAAAAATATAGTGTTATGCCTCTTAGGAAACAAGTACACCCTTGCAACTACCACATAAGTGACTCCTCCTCAAAACTGATACTGTCATTAGAGACCTTAGCATGTACTGAAAAATGAACTTTAATTTGATCACCATATACCTGCTGCAGTTAATTACTAAAGGAATATCCTCAAGGTCTAAAGAAGTTAAAATCCCCATCTGTTCTGCCCTTATTAAACTGATGATTAAATACAGTGTCCCTTTTGGCATGCATCTGTCAGAAACATTGTTTAATTAGAAGAAATACAACATTTCCTCTCAAAAAAAATCTCAGGTATGAGTTCCCTAAGCTACGTGGAATGTGCAAAAGCTTTGTCACTCTATCCAACCTCCTATGGATTTCTCTTTGTGGATCTCTGCCTGACCTACAAGATGGCAAATGATAATGAGCTCCTTGACCTTCTACATGTTCAAAAAACTGCTAGTATCAAAAAATTGCACTCTAGTGACCAAAATCTATGCCACAGTATAAGCACAATCTGACTGTGAGACATTTATGTCTCCCAAATGGTCCCCTACATCTTTAATAAGCTCCCACTCCATCTCAAATAAAGTAAATTCCTTGCTATCTTTAACACTAATTTAGACGATTGGATGGGTAACCATAAATTCCCCCCAGGTCAGGCCCTCTCTGCCCCTTATGGGCAGGAGTATTAAGTAAACTACAGTGGATAGGTTCCAATTGATCATTGTGAGTGATTGCCAAGTATGCACCTATAATACAGACTAACATATATATATATATATATATATATATATATATATATATATATGTACATACACACTCACACACACACACACACACATATATATATATATATATATATATATATATATATATATATATATATATATATATATAAAGAGGGAAAGAGAAATACGCAGACACATACACAGACACACATACACACACACACACACACACACACACACACACACACACACACACACACACACACACACACACACACACACACACACACACACACACATGCACACCACTTTATCTCTTTAAATATTCACTTGATTAGAAATTTCCATTCCCAAGTCATTGCCTTTCTCCTTTTAAAAACTCACTAAAAGATGTCCTATCTGCAGAAGAGTTCTGCCAATCTAATAAAGCTTCACTTTTGCAGGTTAAGAAAACCTTCAATAAATATAGATATTCCTTGTGTACTATATAACTGACAAAATGCCATAATAAGCTGCAATCAGTCTTGAGGCACACAGTCATAAGACTTCCAATGTGTGCATAAAATGAACATGGAAGTGTTTGTTATCTTCTCATTCTGTAGCGACTTGACCGTGGTCTTGGCTGAACTCATCTTACTGTGCTTTTCTTACTTTTTTCTTCTCCTTTCACTGTTGGCCCTATGACTAGATCAAATTACCCCTTAGTAACCCCCAAGCTTCTATTCTTCCTCCTTTTCTTAGTTGAAGCATACTCCATTACATTTTCCTACTCTTTAATCCTTCCTTTGACCTGTTCACCTCATCCTTCAGCTGACATACTAATGTTGTGTAGCATGTGCCAGCTCTAACACACTGTTCCTTCCTCATCTCATAGATTTTTCTAGGTTCTTTTTGCTCCATGTCTGCCAGCCATCACAATCCCCCCTACTTGACTTGAGCACATTTGTTGTCTCATGGAGGTGTGGGCCTAAGAACTACCGGGGTGACTACTGTACAGAGAGGCCATCATTCATGCAGCCTTGATGATTGTTTTTGCCCTTTGCTGGCATTGCAGGTATTAGATCATTTTATGGTAGCCCTAACCCATTCCCTGGTTGGAGGAATTTGTAATCCATGTCCTAGCAGAGTCCTGCAATGCCTTCCCCATGGGAATGCACATTTCCATGCACTCATGATGAAGGTGTCTTGGTGAGACAAATGCCTGTTCCCATAATGCACATTTACATCATTGTTTCTCTTCCCAGTTTATATGTGGGAACACTGTCAGTTCTACCCCAGTATTCCCTTCACAATGAGTATGCTAGTCTTCCCATGTGAGTTCCAACTACCATAGCCACTATTTGAACTCCGGTCACCTGGACCAAGTTCAGGCCTTTATGCTTGTATGCCACCAGAACTGGCTACCCCCTCAGCTGTCCTTACCATTTTCTGTATTTCAGTGCTTATGTCAACTGTTTTTCCTTCCTCCCTTGTTCTTTTTATTCCCTGCTGTCCTTACCCTTTTCCCATATTTCAATGCTTATGTCGACTGTTTTTCCTTTCTCCCTTGTTCTTTTTATTCCCTGCTGTCCTTACCCTTTTCCCATATTTCAGTGCTTATGTCGACTGCTTTTACTTCCTCCCTTGTTCTTTTTATTCCCTGCTGTCCTTACCCTTTTCCGGTATTTCTGTGCTTATGTCGACTGTTTTTCTTTCCTCCCTTGTTCTTTTTATTCCCTGCTGCCCTTCCCCTTTTCCCGTATTTCAGTGCTTATGTCGACTGTTTTTCCTCCCTCCCTTGTTCTTTTTATTCCCTGCTGTCCTTACCCTTTTCCCGTATTTCAGTGCTTATGTCGACTGCTTTTCCTCCCTCCCTTGTTCTTTTTATTCCCTGCTGTCCTTACCATTTTCTGTATTTCAGTGCTTATGTCGACTGTTTTTCCTTCCTCCCTTGTTCTTTTTATTCCCTGCTGTCCTTACCCTTTTCCCGTATTTCAGTGCTTATGTCGACTGTTTTTCCTTCCTCCCTTGTTCTTTTTATTCCCTGCTGTCCTTACCCTTTTCCCATATTTCAGTGCTTATGTCGACTGCTTTTCCTTCCTCCCTTGTTCTTTTTATTCCCTGCTGTCCTTACCCTTTTCCGGTATTTCTGTGCTTATGTCGACTGTTTTTCTTTCCTCCCTTGTTCTTTTTATTCCCTGCTGCCCTTCCCCTTTTCCCGTATTTCAATGCTTATGTCGACTGTTTTTCCTCCCTCCCTTGTTCTTTTTATTCCCTGCTGTCCTTACCCTTTTCCGGTATTTCAGTACTTATGTCGACTGTTTTTCCTTCCTCCCTTGTTCTTTTTATTCCCTGCTGTCCTTCCCCTTTTCCCGTATTTCAGTGCTTATGTTGACTGTTTTTCCTTCCTCCCTTGTTCTTTTTATTCCCTGCTGTCCTTACCCTTTTCCCGTATTTCAGTGCTTATGTTGACTGTTTTTCCTTCCTCCCTTGTTCTTTTTATTCCCTGCTGTCCTTACCCTTTTCCTGTATTTCAGTGCTTATGTCGACTGTTTTTCCTTCCTCCCTTGTTCTTTTTATTCCCTGCTGTCCTTCCCCTTTTCCCATATTTCAGTGCTTATGTCGACTGTTTTTCCTTCCTCCCTTGTTCTTTTTATTCCCTGCTGTCCTTACCCTTTTCCGATATTTTGGTGCTTATGTCGACTGTTTTTCCTTCCTCCCTTGTTCTTTTTATTCCCTGCTGTCCTTACCCTTTTCCGATATTTTGGTGCTTATGTCGACTGTTTTTCCTTCCTCCCTTGTTCTTTTTATTCCCTGCTGTCCTTACCCTTTTCCCGTATTTCAGTGCTTATGTCGACTGTTTTTCCTTCCTCCCTTGTTCTTTTTATTCCCTGCTGTCCTTACCCTTTTCCGATATTTTGGTGCTTATGTCGACTGTTTTTCCTTCCTCCCTTGTTCTTTTTATTCCCTGCTGTCCTTACCCTTTTCCCGTATTTCAGTGCTTATGTCGACTGTTTTTCCTTCCTCCCTTGTTCTTTTTATTCCCTGCTGTCCTTACCCTTTTCCCATATTTCAGTGCTTATGTCGACTGTTTTTCCTTCCTCCCTTGTTCTTTTTATTCCCTGCTGTCCTTACCCTTTTCCCATATTTCAGTGCTTATGTCGACTGCTTTTCCTTCCTCCCTTGTTCTTTTTATTCCCTGCTGTCCTTACCCTTTTCCCGTATTTCAGTGCTTATGTCGACTGTTTTTCCTCCCTCCCTTGTTTTTTTTATTCCCTGCTGTCCTTACCCTTTTCCGGTATTTCTGTGCTTATGTCGACTGTTTTTCTTTCCTCCCTTGTTCTTTTTATTCCCTGCTGCCCTTCCCCTTTTCCCGTATTTCAGTGCTTATGTCGACTGTTTTTCCTTCCTCCCTTGTTCTTTTTATTCCCTGCTGTCCTTACCCTTTTCCCATATTTCAGTGCTTATGTCGACTGTTTTTCCTTCCTCCCTTGTTCTTTTTATTCCCTGCTGTCCTTACCCTTTTCCCGTATTTCAGTGCTTATGTCGACTGTTTTTCCTTCCTCCCTTGTTCTTTTTATTCCATAGTCTTTTTGCTTCCCCCTCCCTCTAATTTATCACCATACCTACATGGCTGATACCTTGCCCAACTGTACCTAATTTGTAAATACATTGTTTTGAAGCTGATTGTTTGAAGTTTGAACCTAAGATAAACATTTGTTCTTACTCTTTTTTTCACTACTGGTGTTCTTTCAGATATTCTATCAGATTTCTTTTCATCCCTTTGACATTATGCTCTAGCTTCCCAGACCAAGGACATCCCAAGAGAGGAAGGAGCAGCTCAGAAATGGAAACTAATTTTTATTCAGCTGTAAAGCAGTGTTGTATCATCCATAGTATTTCACCTCTCCATGGTAGCCCTGATGAGTGTTATCACTCACAGTATCAGATTCTCTAACCTATAAAAATTCCTACATACATGCTGCAATCAGCTATTACTCATGTCACTTTGGGAATGGTCTGTTGCAGCAAATATCTTACTTACTCCACACTACCTAGAGAACAGGACCATAATAGCTTAAGCTGCCTCGTCTTTCCCTTCCATAGGGAAGCCCTAGATAGGTACTTACTTCAGACCACCCAGTTGGCTCCTCCATTGCTCTGGTCACAAGCCAGTGTTGGGCCTTGTAAATATCAGTATAACTTTATTATTTATTTATTTCTTGACATTTGATTATTGGGAAAGTCCAAGTGGGTAAAAGCCCATTTTCAGTAGAAGCCTGGGGAGAAAATCTCTAAAAAATCCCAACGTGCTCCCCATCAGTGAATCAAACCCTGGTTTCTCACATGATAGGTAGGGATACTCACTACTACACTAATGAGAACTTTAGCGCTATATGTCACCTCTGGAAGTGGCCTATAACTATAATAAAGCCAACTGAAGGAATGTCCAATCTCTTCTAGTCAAACCCAAAACATGGAATGTAAGAAGTAGAAAAACTAATACGAAACACTGCACAAAACAAAAACCTTAACTAAAAAAAATGCAGAAATGCATTGCAGGAGAGTTCTTCTCCCTCCTCCCATACCAATTACACATCGTATTCCTAAATACATTATTCTGCATCACAGATAAAGGGAACAGCATCAGGAAACAGTTTCCCCTTAATATGAAGCAGCATTGCCTGTGAGTTAATATATTTTCTATAGTTCAGGGTAAAGCCCCTGGCAGAAACTAGATATTGTTTGTTTTCATATTTTATATTCAGAATGATCTGTGTTTCATTTTATTATACAGAACTTAATTGAAGCTTGATGGACAAGTTTTGTAGACATGAAACTGTTCCCTTTCAGTGCTGAACATTTCAAGCCCTGCTACTTTTTACAGTACATGTTTCGTTTTACTTAAATGAAAGGTAGGCATTATTCAGAACAGATGTATACCCGCAGTAAATTACATATGTGAAATGCCTGAGCTTGTGGTGCTTTGAAGCTGATGGAATTTTGAAAAGAATGACATTGTTCAGATTGCATGTGGCGAAGGTAAGAGAAAAGTGGCATACTACATTAAAGGGATCACTGCACCACTTAACTCTGTTTTTTGACTATATTAAGGGTGGAAATACCCGGTAGTTGACACAAAGGGTTAAGGGTATGAACTCTAGCTCGCCTTGTACAGGGTTTGATTCCTTTAGCCTTCATTTGTCATTGTTAGTGGGTTATCCCCTGAAAAGGGAGTGTGAGCTTACCTGGTTAACAAATAGGTATTGTTATAAATGGGAGACCATACACTATACCACTGAGCCTGAATGATCCACAGAGGGAGGTCAGACAGCTCCCTGTCCACCCTACTCACTGGGATCTGTCTAAGATGTTGCTGCCAGGGGTGGGCATTTTTGCAACTCTACTAGTCACAAGAGGAGCCTTTCCAGGTGGCTGATGCAGGCATCTAGGCACTGGTCCACCAGCTCCCAAACTGATCACAAACTCACTTTCCATGTCAGTGTCACCAGTGGGAACAATGGTGTTCAGGGAGAGAAGCACCACCAGGGGCAGGAAAGGTAGTTACCTGACTATTCTAGATGCAGCCACCAGAGAGGCAGCCAGTGATGTTGTTTGGGGAGACGCAGGGACTGGCTAGGATTGCTGAGGGAATGTGGACCCAGGCCTAGTCACACTGGTACTACCATGGCAGTATACATAAATACAAAATAAAGGCAAAGAAATGATGTAACAGACATAACAAAATAAGTTAAAAAGAATGGATAGTAACAAAAAGGAGGGGAGAAAGAGACAGAGAGAGACAAATTTGCATAAAATCAACATATTGAAAGTATACATATGACAAATGATATCATACAAATTAAAATTATGGTCGCAAAAACCTAAAAAGCTGATTAACAGCTTATGTAAAGGATGCTATGTTGTGATGTACTATCCTTCCAAGAGGAGCACAGGTAAACATTTTGACATTGTACTACTTGCTGCCTATTATACTGAGGTGTAGTAGTGTTACCCTGCCTGAGCCACTGACCACGTGCCCTTCTATACCGATCATGAGTCACTGACTACGTGCCCTTCTGTACCTATCATGTACTGTGACACTCGCATAACCGTAGGCCTACAGCTGGAATGATTACACACACACTACCCGAATAACTGTTCAGTCATGTTCTGAATAACATCCAAACCTCAATAATAATATCTACACACCAAAACATACTCACTTACCACACCAAGGTGACTGACATGCATATTGCTGCCACATAACTAATGCAATAATATACCATTTTCTAAAGAAAGTGCACTTAACTAAGGAAAGTACGGTAATACATACCCGGCACCTGCAAAGCTTTTCCGTCCTCCTCTGGTATAGGACATGATTTTCCTGTATGGTTTTTGGAACTATAGAATAAAATATAAACACTTAGTTACATGCCTGCAACCTTCTATATATATATATATATATATATATATATATATATATATATATATATATATATATATATATATATATATATATATATATACATATATATATATATATATATATATATATATATATATATATATATATACACACACACACACACACACATATATATATATATATATATATATATATATATATATATATATATATATATATTAAGCATGAAACTGATTACCTTTGTAGCCTAGTTAGATATTTGCAATCCATCTCAGCTGCCGTTAGTTTGACCTGTTCTTCTGCATTGGATCAAAAGATCAGGATGGTGCCTTCACAAGTCACTGAGGTGGTGCCTGCACTGCTCATTATGCCAGTGACAGCCAAGAAAATCCTGGGCAACACAGTGCCATCCAGCCACATCACACTAGGGAACCTCATACTGTCCCTAAGTAGATGGTCCCTATGCAGCAAATGCAGGAAGATATTTGATTCTTTACTCTACCATCAGGGCACCCTGCCACACACAGTGCCATTAGAATCAACGGTCATACTCCAGGTCTCATTTCAAACAATAATCGATAGCCTTTTGCAGTCATATACCTCATGTATTTGTGGATGTCCCATCCAATATAGAGCATCTTAGTAGTGTGAGATTTGGCAGGGCATCTAAAATGTAGCCCTGAAAATGCTGACATGCCACAGTGCCATAAAAGTGTAAGAAGTGGCATAAAATATATGTACTACCTGCATTAGGTATAATTTTGAGAGCCAATGGGCTCATTAGCAACCCCATCCACTACAAATGCAAATTATCTTGCATGGAACCCTGTTGGAGTCACTGACCAGCTCACACATGCTCAGTGCACTCTGTAGGTGTTCGTGTGAGTTCATAAGAGTGAGAGAGCTTCTTAGAGAGACTTTCACACAGCAGCAATATGTAGAAGGAGTGATACAGGAACATTCATGAGTTAGACCCTCATTACCATAAGTATCATGTTTGGAGTCTCATATTTACACAATACATACCCTGACAACCACCAAGAATATCACTGCACTACAGACAATCAGTGGCAGCAACTCATTTCTGTCAGGTGTACCACATTTTTTGGAAAACAAGCTACATATTACTTTTGTGAGGTAAGCCTTAACTTTTTCTGAATTTACTCTTTTCTGTTATGCCTTTGGAAGGCACTCTTTATACAATTGTTTATGTAATATGATGTTTGAGTATAGTGGGAGCATTTGTAAACTACAGGAAGAAGAACAATCAAAGCAGGTATAGTAATCAAAGGGAAGGTGACCCTGAGGTCAAACTGGTTCAAGTGAAGGAACAATTCAGCATTAAATGTGCAAAGTATTTGTGCTAAAATGAGAGGCTGCCAGCAGAGCTAGATAGAATTTTGTAAATGGTTCTATGTCCTTGTAAATATTAATATGATCCACAGGCTTGTTTGACAAATGTAAGAAAACTGTGTTATGCGCTGAGCTTCAAAAATGTAGCCACAGTGCACCCTGCTGGAAGAAAGCTGATAAGTAAAGAATTTTACAACTGTGTGCAATCTCAAGCTAGGAGACAGGATATCTGCATCTGGAAATTCTTTCTTTTGTCTTAAGACAGAGATAATTACTAGGTTTCACATGTAAAGTGGGTTTTATTGCTGTGACTTCCTGGCAGCTGCAGATCACAAAGAAATGTTAAATTATGAGCTCTGTTAGCCTGGGAACTAAATCAGAAGTGAAAAGAATGATGTAATCTGAAATGACTCAGCAGTTTGTTTGTGTCTTTCGGCTTTTCCCGGTTAGGGGTCGCCACAGCGGAACTCCGGTCCGCTAATGATTGGCAGTAGAGTTTTACGTGCTGGCTTGCCGAGCCTAACGCACAACCTTCATGTGCATTATCAATTTTAGGACTATTTCAGAAAGAAAGAAGTGCATTTTGTATCTTTTTCTAGACCTGTTAACAACTCACCAGCACTTTGCCGTGTAAGTAGAATTTAGATCTTAGTATTTTTCTTAGAGATAGATAGGAATATAGCTAGATTAGTCTAGTTGTTTTCTATATTTATGCCAGACTGTCCTACAATGTTCTTTTAAAGTATTTCATGTGATTTCTGAACTCTGTATTGCCACTGTGTTGAATTAATGAGTATTGTCTTGTGCTTTTATTATTTATTATTAAATATTTTTAAACATCATGCGGTGGTGGTGCTGCGGTAGCGTTGTTGCCTCACAGTAAGACGTTGTCCTGTTCGATTCTCAGCTAGAGCGTCTTCTGTGTGGAGACATGCGTGAATGGGTGTACCTTCGTTGAAGGTTGTGTATCAGGGCCGGCAACTCGGCACGTAAAAATCTACTGCCAATCATTAGCGGACCGGAGTTCCGCTGTGGCAGCCCCTAACCGGGAAAAGCCGAAAGACACAACAACAACAACATTAAATATTTTTAAACCTTTTAACTGTGACTGTTTTGTGTGGAGATAATTTAAGCTCTTATAGTACTTGCATGTATTTGGTGATACTGTACAAGCCACTCCAATAGCCTTGCTGTTCATCACACTTACTATTTGGATAACAGTAACATTACACAGTAGAATTGGACACCCTTTGGTAAGGACCTTTAGAGTAGCTGATAAGAGTAGTTGGTGGGAATGATTACTGCCGTATAGCCTGGGCAGAAGAAGGCATAGCTAGTGAACCTGTGCCAGCCTTCCCCAGGAGTGTCTGTGTGTTTGTAAATAAATCAAATCTTAAAGTGTGTGTGTCTGTGTGTGTGTGTGTGTGTGTGTGTGTGTGTGTGTGTGTGTGTGTGTGTGTGTGTGTGTGTGTGTGTGTGTGTGTGTGTGTGTGTGTGTGTGTGTGTGTGTGTGTGTGTGTGTGTGTGAGCTACTTGGGTAGGGACACAAAGCGCTCTTTGGACAGAGAGGGTGCCGGAGGCTCTGGCTTGACTACTCGGCTGAGATCTGAACCCTATAACTGAGCCAGTAGGGAGTCTTATTGAGGATCTGGAGAGACAGGGAGAAACCAATCCCAGACTGACTGTGATCTCTGTGTGCTGTTAAGGGAAATTGTACCTTATTGTGTGTGTACTTGTTATCCTCCCAATGTGGATGTCCCTCACTGGTGTTAGTGGTGAGGATTGAGGCTTCTTGATTACTGGGCTAGTGCATGGACATCGCAGTATTGTTTTAGGAAGTTATGTGTGCTACTGTTGTGAAGCTTAGAACTGGAGTATGTAGGTATTGGATGTGTGCCTGCTGTTGTTGTATGAGAACATGTTCATTTTTTTTGTTACTGGTCACAGTAGACATAGTACGTGCATATCATATGTGCAGTCATGCACTTATTGCTAAATATATGCTGTACTGGCATTGTGTGAGGAAAATGTTATTCTTGGGGATTTAATACAGCAACAGTAAGTATTAGAGTTGCACATAACCATCAGTGGAGGTCGCTGCTTGTCATTAGCTGCAGTACAATTTGGTATGCATTACCCACAGAAAGTGTACAGTAGCTCAGTCCTGGGTAGAAACATCCCATTGGACATGATGTACAGAACATGTTCATGGTATCTGAATATCAGTATATGCATCTGCAACAATCTGTATTCCACCCCTGGTTTAGGAACCAGTTCTCTACTTTCCCATTTACAAGTTTTGTCTTTCACTAAGTGTGGTCTGTATCTGTAAAGATACATACAGCAGGCACCCATGAATATAGTCCTAAACAGTATATAATATGCCAAATGCAAGGTCAATAGTGGACAACAATCACACACAAAGCAGGGGACAGGGCTGTATGAATCAAGTCCCTTGGTGGTGAAGTCAAATGCAGGTTTAGCAAATAATGTACACTAGCTTCAGCATTACCTTAAGGGGGGTGGGGTAGGGGAAATTCTGCAATGGTATATTTGATATGAGATTGGCTAACTTATTGTGTGTATGACAATTTATATTTATATCTTATAGACTGCTAACATCACCACAGCGGCATTTGACTGTGTAAGGTTGTGTAAAGAAATATATCCATAAACATATCTTCAGAACCTTTATTTTTCCCCACAAGGCAGAATTCCTGGTGGAAGTACATATTCTCCCATACTGAGAATGATTTCTCACTACAGGCTCTGTATATCCACAGCCAGTGGATGGTCAGCCAGAAAAAATCTGGTCAGTCATACAGTGACCATGCCTGGCAGGATGCAGTTGCTGAAATCAATACTGTTAGTGGCCAGGGCAAGGACCATCAGCAGGACAGATGCCAGGCCACAAACATGACTCATCCTGCAAAACAGCATGCTGACCATCTGGCACATGAAACTAGAGCAACGGGAGGTAGTCCATTAATCAAACCACCATTAACTGAGATGGAGGAGTTTCTTGCCTCTTTGCATGGAGAATCAGAGTAACATCAGTATCTGTGGGGTTCTGGATATTGGAGCAGAATTTGGCGTGCTCCTAGAATCTCCATCAGAGATGTCCCAGGTCTGTATCAGAGATGTTGTGGGGATACATATTGCTTAGCTGGGTTGTATACTGTGTCTCTAAACGTACTTTCCTCGGTTATGTAGGAACAGCAGGACTTCAAAATAGAAGAGCATGTGCACAAGGCAATGTATATCTTAGTATGTTTTCTTCACTGGAAATCAAGTAATAGTGATGGATTTTACTTATAGTGGGCATTTTAATTTGGTGTCTTCACAGGTGACATAGTATATGGTTCAGAGGTGTAGCTGGCTTAATCAGCATTCTATGCCAATGCCACAAGCCAGTGCCCCACTCCAGGTAGTTCTTCAACTGAAGGAAAAAAAAACAAACAAAAAAACACTTTCTTGTAATAACCCAGCCACTAAATTCTAGTGATCGGATTATTACAGTTACAGACATGCACCCCAGGAAGAGAGAAAAATAAACAAACAAATAAAGAAAAAAACAAATAGGATAATGGATGGCGAATTGCTCTCTCCTAACACTTTCTGCCCAGAACGATTGCCACTCTTGCTCTACCCTAACTACACTTCTGATCTGGCTCCTTAACTCTGACAGTGATGACTGTGAACATTTTTGTATGGGCAGAAGGCACTGTGTCTGTGGTGAACAGAAGGAATCTGGAATTCAGATCTCCTACTAGGACAGCAGACATAGTCGATTTGTTTGTTAAATCCACATCAGTTTTTTTGTTAATGGACACAGTAGACTTAGTGCATGTTTATCATATGTGCAGTTATGCATTTATTGCTATATATAAGCTATCCCTATCAGCTCTAGATGGGAAAGGATGGTTCCCTCTGCGATGCGGTACTCATTGGGTGTTACAAACTTCAAAGGGGATAGGGGGACGGGGGCGGCGTGTGTATGCTTTTGTCCATAAATGCCATAGATACCAGTCCCTATCTCAATTAGCTGTCTGCATGTCTGCCAAACAGCAAATGGGCAGGCCGCCATAAAAGCACAGGTTTTGCAACACTTCACTATCCGCAGATGTACGTATTCCACAAGGCGTGTAAGGTAACCTGAGGGACTGCATGTCATATGTCTCATATGTATGACATCCTCAATATGTACCATTAGCAGAATGTATGACTAAGGTCCACCTGTCACAGGATGAATGCCAGGAGGCATGTGTCATGTGATCATTCCATGTTTGGCTCGAGTGTTGATGACTGTCATGGGCATCGGAGGCTTCGATCAGGAATGAGATAAGCTGACACTTAAATAGGACATGCAGCTTATTTAATTAACAATGACAGCCTAAGTGGGTTGTGTGTTTTTTATCTACAAACAGTATATATTTTCACCATGGCATCAGTCATAACAGATGCAGATGACTCTATCTAGTAAGGATATATTGCAGGTTCACCATGAAATTATGCTGCATACTTACCCTTAAATTAATCTCTGGAGCAAAACTTTACAATGAGAAAGTAATACATGGTATCAGAGGGCCATAAAATGCCTCTTCTGAAAACTGTTCAGAATTTTCACAACTATAATATTCTGTAACTCTTCCTGAAACACAGTCCTAAGAGATAATTTTGACAAAAGACTGCCATTTCTGTAGTGGGAGTGTCAAGAAGGCCTGTGTATGGCAAATTCAGATTACTTTTTTATAAAGCCCTGGGGGGGACAAGGATCATATATAAAACTGTGCTGACTCCCTGTATTACACCATACTATGGTTGCTTAATTCCTAATTGTCTTAAAAATGGTGAATTTTGTGGCAATTCTTTTTTTTTCTATGTGTGAGGATGTCTATATGTAATCAGAGAATGGAGGTGAAAAAGCAAACATAGAAATGAAGATTAAGTTATTTCTTTATTTACATTTATGTAACTGTCACTAAGAAACGTGGGTGTGAATGAAAGAAGTGGCTTAATGCCTATAGTCTGATGCACAGTTATGTACTGTCCACAGACTGATGTACAGTTGCATGCTGCCTATAGCCTGATGCACAGTTACATACTGTCTACATACTGATGCACAGTTACGTACTGCCTATGGCCTGATGCACAGTTATGTACTGTCTACAGACTGATGTACAGTTACATGGTGTCTATAGCCTGATGCTCAGTTACGTACTGCTTATAGCATGATGCATAGTTACATACTGCCTACAGACTGATGCACCATTACATACTACCTATAGCCTGATGCATAGTTACATACTGCCTACAGACTGATGCACAGTTGCATACTGCCCATAGACTGATATACAGTTGCATACCACCTACATGACTGATGCACATACTGCCTATAGACTGATGCACAGTTACATACTGCCTGTTGGCTGATAAACAATTATATACCACCTATATTGTAATACACAGTAAATACTGCCTATAGACCAATGCATAGTTGCATACCTCCTGCATGACTGAAGCATGGTTACATGCTGCCTATATAGACTGATGCACAGTTACATACCATCTATAGACTAATGTACTGTTACATACTGCCTATAGCCTAATGTACAATTACATTTTGCCTGTATCATTTCACTTATAGTTTTGACAAATTAATACATTTAAAAAGAAAAAAAAGCAGTTGTGATCATTGTCAGACAGGTTTCCAAAAAATTTAAAAAGTTAAGAAATACAGGAATTCAATGGAGCTTCATGACAGAGAAGGATGCAGCCCTGCCTGCAACCTAGGTGACCTTAATTCGATTACTAGCTAAGGTGCTGGAGGAGCTGGGGGCAGGTAAAAATAACAATTGTCAGTTCTCACATTCTGAGAGGAAGGGTGGTGTTTGTACCTGTGATCTAGCACTCCCACAGAGATGGGGGCAGTGGTGTAATTACATGGCAGAATGCCACTGAATTTGGCATTGGGGTTGGCTCTAACTGACATTGCATGTGGTGATACTTGTGACATCAGCAGCTCCAGCCAGTTAAGGCATAAGGAGAAGCTGTGGCACACATGGCTGTATATGCTTTGTGTTTTCACTTCCCCTTCACAACCCTTCAAACAATGCAGTCCCAGCCACCAGGTGTAGTCCCAGGGACACTAAGTTACCCAGTTATGAACATCTGGTTATCAGCTGTAGGGTATGCTAAAAGAGGGGAAGTGTGTGCAAGAATTCTTTAAAGTGCTGTCCTCTGCATTTCTAACAATTCTAACATTTTGGGGGTTCATAGGCTCATAAGTGAATACTAGGCTTACTGCCCTGAAGGGCCATTTAAGCCTACTTGTGTTATCTCATTAGGTGTTCAAAATACTTTTACTATTTATTTTATTGCTATACTTCCAATTTGCAAGTAAACGAATGTTTATAGAGTTATATCACTGAGCATTGAAAGGAGACTGTCTTGCAAGATAGGGCATTTAGGTGTTGCCTTTGTCCATTAGTTGCACAGGAAACAGTCCTGGGGTAAATTTCCTTATTCACATCCATTGATCTTAGCTGTGTTTTAATATGGACAGGGATGAGCTTTATTTACATGAATGTGGAGTCAGTTCCATAGTAGTGATATTCTGTGGGACATGTACCTGTCCCTGCAAACCACTCTGTTTATGTTGCAAAAGAGGTTAAGGTCTCTGGGTCAGGAATTTCTGATGCTATTTGACTAGCAAATATGCAGTAGGTCCATTAGTACTGGGTCGGTGGATGTCTTATAAGCGAGGCACCGATCACCTCTTAATAGTCTGTAAGAGACTGAGTATAGCAAAAGGGCTTTGAGATGGTCCATGTAGGTCATGCAGTTTAAGCTCTGTATTCTCTTTACGAGGAACCTATGTGGAAGCTCTAGTTTTTGCATGTGTCTGGACAGGCACATACCAAAGGGGGGCATTATACTCACTGACGGGCCTGATGAGGGCTGAGCACAGTGGGACTATGATATTGCAGGACCAAAATGCTAACCCTTTGTCTATCAGCTGAACAATATAGGACTTCATCACAAGAGTAGATGTAATCTTGACTTTCTATGTCCTATCTGTGAGCTATTTGGCAATCCAGTGGATGGCATATTTTTATTTTATTTTTTTTTATTTTACATTTGTTTAACGGGCTGGTCCGGCTGGATATATGTCCATTTTCAGCAGAGGCCCAGGGAGAAAAGCTCCAAATGCAAACATTAATATCAGAATTTACAAATTTAGTTAATTGAAAAAAAATATAATAGTATTAGCATTAGCAAGTTCTTACAGAAGCAACAATTAGAAATTAATTACAGACTAAGGGTAGGTTTTTTTTTCCTAATTTATTTAGCATTTCTAAAATGCCTGAGTAGGATATTGTATCAAAAGCTTTATATAGGTCTAAGTAGATGGTGTGTATGGTATTGCCTATGTCTATTGTTATGGTGACTCTTTTGAAAAAGTCCACTATGTTAAGTAATCATGACCTGCCTTTGACAAAACAAAACTGGGATGGGTCCAGTGTTTGGATGTTCTCTATGTCCTTATTGATTAATTCCATCACAAGTCTTTGCATGGCTTTATATATGAGGCTGATCAGACTTATGGATCTGTAGTGACCTGGATCAGTGGAGGGCCTTCACTTGTGCAGCATTCACTTGGCATGAAGGAATTTGGAGGCTGAGGTTGCACAGTGTTGTTAGGGGCATGAATTATTTGTGCTTCATGTTATATAGGGTACATCCAAGGCTATTATCAGGGCCCATTGATGCAGTAATTTTGGCTTTTGAGAGAGGTTCCAGGACTTGGTCCTTTGTGACAGCTGGGGCATATTAATTTCTGATATTTCCTGAGAGATGTATAGGGGTGAGAGGCAGAGTGAAGTTGGAGCTGAATTTATCAGCCATGAGGTTTGGCATATCTTCAGCTTCAGTATATGTGGTATAATTTACTATTTTTATTTATTTTATTTTTATTTTACATTTGTTGACTGGGATAGTCCGACTGGATGCATGTCCATTTTCAGCGGAGGCCCGGGGAGAAAAGCTCCAAGGAGCTATTTACTATCAGCTCAGTGCACTGCAAAATAGTGCTTTTGAGATTACGGACATTGCAGAAGAAGGCCTTGTGGTTGTCCTTAGCCTGGGTGCTATTTTTGTCTCGAATTTGGCCTTGGTGGATTTGATTAGACTCCAAAGTTGCTTGGTTCCAGAACTATTTATCAGGCCTCATTCAGGCAGTTAAATGGCAAAATGAACTATCGCCCCTTCTTTCTGTTACCTAGAGGTCCCACAAGGATCTGTTCTTGGTCCACTTTTATTTACCATATTCACCAATAATCTACATACAGCCACCCTTCATGATGTCTTAGTACAATTTGCAGATGACTCTACCCTCATTTGTTCAGCACCATCACTTCAGCAGCTTCAAAAAATTATACAGGAATCCTTTACTTCAGTTGAATCCTGGCTTTGTAATGCACAGGTCATACTTTACCCAAGCAAGACTAAATTAATGCTGTTTCACCACACAAAAGCTACTGATCCCACCCCTCCATTGTTAATCACTTCAGATATGAATACCCACATTACACATGTCACCTAAACCAAACTTCCAGGTGTCACCATAGATCAAAACATGAAGTTCGACTTACACATTGCTCAAACAATAAAAAAGTACATTAAAATCTGGAAACCCTTTACAGATGTAAAAAATATCTTACAAAAAATACTAAGACCATTATTGCTAGAACCCACCTAGTCTCCACCCTACTCTATGTATCCCCAATATTCTCCAACCTCAACAAATCAGACTTAACCAAACTAAACACCTGTTATAATAAAATAGCAACATTTGCAACTGATTCAGCTGATCGATCTCATCACTGCCAAGTCCTTAAACAACTATCATGGTTAGATTGCCCATCAGATACTTTACCATGCAGAAAAAACACCAGCCTTTCAAGATATATTGAGCCACTATTCAAACAATCGTTTACTAAGATCCAGCAACAGATCATTCATTAACATTAGCAGAAGTTGGAACAGTGCTGGTGACTCCCTGTACTCCAGTTATGTTGCAAAAATCTGGAACACTGTGCCTCTTAATATTAGGTCCACAACCAACAAAATCACCTTTAAAAACCTTCTCAAATCCCATCTAAATAGTGCACAAATCCGTAAACGTTCTGACCCAGGCGAAGCACCTAGCACTACGACTCTTACTGACTGCACATCATGCACCTGCTACTGTATTATCGTTGTTACTTCCACAAAGAGTTCACTGCTCTTCTATGCATTTCTATTACAGGAAATGCTACTCCTATTACATGTATTTAAAAATTTCTTATGAGCTGGGTTAAGCTGAGCTGTTACAGGCAAACGACAATTTCTCTTGCGTTTATATCATTTATGAGCTCCTATATATTCTATTTTGCTGCAACAGTGATCTCTATGGGAGTCTTTACTGTCCTATAATGTACTTCATTGATTTTCTAGTGTCTTAAGTGTACTTTGTCTAAATCATTATTATGTTACCAATTTTATATACTTTTAGTAGCCACACTGGATTGTCTTAATATTCACCACTATTATTACTGATATTGTTATGGGTATTGATGTATAGACTGTTATATACTGTAATTATTCATACTGGAGCTTTTCTCCCTGGGTCTCCCCTGAAAACAGACAAAATTGTCCAGTCGGACTCTCCCGGTAAACAAATGTAAAATAAATAAAAAAATAAATGATGGGACTTTCTAATATGCTGGGTGTTGCACCTCTTATTTTTGGCCATGGGTTTCTTCCTTTTGTTGGGAAGCTTATCAGTCCTATGATTCCACCATGGAAGTTTGTTTTCAAGGTTTGTCTTGAGCTTGTTTCTACTGGGTACAGCTGCTTCTATGCAGTTGTTTACACACTGATATAACTTATGGGTGTATGTTTCCACATAAGCAATATATATGTGTGTGTGTGTGTGTGTGTGTGTGTGTGTGTGTGTGTGTGTGTGTGTGTGTGTGTTTGGGGAGGGGGGACTCTACAGCACTATAATTTATGAGTAATAGATCAAACTGTTAAGTCCACATAAAAAGTGATACATCACTACTAACTCTACATACCAGCATTTGCTTTAGAGTATCATTTTTACAGTAGACCCTGACCATTTACCACTTTCCATCTGAAAAATGAAATAGCAGCCCAACAGTATCACGTAACTGAAGTTGAAACACTGCAGGTGCAAAGTAAAACAGCATAAATGAATGCTTCTCTTCTTGGTCGGACTTCTACTTGATACTGTAGCTTCCCAGTGTCTGTCTCCGAATAAAAGGTATTGTGTGTACTCCCTGCATAACAAAGCCTAGTGTTTGTGAGAGGACATGAATATTTAAACAGGGCACCTGTGAAGCTGTTGCTGTGAGAAGGAAATGTTTGCCCAAGGGGGTTAACAGGTGAGGCTGTACACCAGGGCGTAGTTAATGGAAACTGTGCCAATAATAACTAGTTAGTCTGGGGTGGTGTGTCGAAACTGAAGTCACTCTAATGTTCAGAGTATCATTCAGAATGTGTGTCACATACTGTTCAACTAAACTGTTCTTCCAGACCTTTCTACTTGTAGGAGGTGACATGAATTTTGCACAACATGAAAGATCAAATTTAGCTCCTGAAATTAATATTGACTTCTGTGCCTTTTATAAGCAAACCACATTTTCTTTAGGTCATGTTTAACATTTTATACCTGGGATGTTCAATAAAGCTTGGAACAATGCTCCTAAGGCTAAGGTATGCAACTGTTTTCTTTCACTACATTATCTGCAGAGTGACCTCAATGACTAAGACATCTCATTTTTTCAAGAAAAGTCATAGGATCAGTAACGCATGTCAGGGTGTGTGTTATTTGAGATTTGTCCACACCTTCTGTGATGTTGTTACTGAAAGCAACGAAATGACGTTAACATAAAAAAGGTGAATAAGTACCTTACAGAATACTTCTTAAGTACCTCACTGCAGTATTTTAATGGATTGACACCTATTTTTATGTCTAACAGAACACATATTTTGGGCGTCAGGGAAGAGTTTCTCAGACCGTTTATCCCAGTGTTTGCATTACTTGTGTATGCACAGTGGATTTTCATCAGCCATATAAAATAGACTGATGGCTAGATATAGGAGAATATTATTAAAATGCCAGTCTGCCACTAGACTGTAGCAACACTGGAAATGAAAAGAGTCATGTGTTCTCAGTATGATACAACTAAACCACAGCATAGTGCAGCCTTGCAGTCAAACTGCAATATCCTGATGCTCATATATTGGCATTTAAATAAGTTATGTGCTAGATAATTAGGACCATGTACAAATAGTGTGAGAGACCATGCATTGCCTTGGCAACAACTAACAACTGACCATATGTATTTTGGGATCTTGGAGGAGGACCAATCCTACATATTGAAGAGGTAAAAACTGTCCTGAATAGATCAGTGAACTGTTTGTAAAACTACACACATTTTCAGTTTGCTTAACTCTTTAGAGATTTGCACGGCCCTAATGTTCTATAAACAGCAATTGTCTATTGTCTGATGCATGATGACATAGTTTTTAAAACTACATTAGTAATGTGATATTAGAAAATGAAATGGACATTGAAGCACGCTATAAGCTTGTATTTATTTATTTTGCTTACGTATTTAGTTGTTGACTCCCCATCCTCCACAGGGCCTTGCCCTAACGGCACCCCTACAGCCATTTGTCATCATATTCACTCTGCAGGGCACTTATTCATAGGTTAGGGGAGAGATCCACAATTTATTCATTCCAGCTTGGAAGACCCATTGACCTATCTGTTCCTTTGCAGCTGGGAGAGGGTCATGCTGCAGACCCTGGGAAGAGGCCTATCCTTTTCCTGCTAATACATTGCTCACTAACTCATGATAGCTGCTAGGCCACAGGAGAGATGTGATGCTGCCATGCATCCCCCAGCTCAGTGGTTGATTACCTACCAACTCATAGGCCAGCAGCTCTCACCAGTGCAGTGGACCACACCACCCCCACTGCATTGGTGATGGTTACCAGTGGGTAAGTGATCGTCCGTCCTCTCCAGTCTAGTATCACAAGCAGTTGTGCCACCTTGGCTGTAGTTAAGACTTCATCCATCTATGCCATGGGTCTTAATTTGCTAATTTATTTATTTATTTGTTTTTTGATTTTTTTTGGTCCCCTGAGATCACATCCTACTGGCCCAGACCCCAGTGTTCTATGCTCACACAGGGTCTACTAGCCATACTTCTACCTCCCCACCTTCTCTGGTATTGCTGGGGCTGGTCATAGATTCTAAGGGTGTTCTGGGGATTTGGAGATCTAGCTTGAGGGATTCTTTTATATGCCCTACCCACTTTCCTTTCTCCACCCTCCCATGATCGTTGACTACATCAGAGAGCAACTCCTATATTTGGACCATGCATCTACTTAGGAAATGTCATCAAAAGCTCCCTCCCTCAGAGGATGGGCACTCCTCATTCCTCCCTACTGCTCATTCAGTCAATTGAACCAGTAATCAAACCTGGGTCACCTGGGCCATAATGAGGGCTTTATCCCTCCATACCACAGTAGTGGCCTATTTATGTTGTTTGTTAAATAAGAAATTTTAACTGCAAATGAACCATTTTTATTAGAGATCCAGGGAGAACAGCTTAAACAGTGAGTAATCAACACACAAAAATTACACTTCAAAGATAAAGTACAATACAGTCTGCAATGCACTTCAAGCTACAGCAAACTTGAAGATACACAGTAAATCATAATAGTTCATTAGGGATGAACAAAAAAAAAAAAAACAAGCAGTTTATTGTAAAGGTTGTGTACAGTATTGGCTAACTAAAAAACATATTCTCAAAAATTATCTTAATAAAAAGATCTTAAAAGCATACACAGAAGTAATATATTGAAGGAGAGCAGTAAGCATGAAACAGGAAGGAAATTCAACAAATCAGTATCAGAAGATAATAGGTAAGAAGTAGGCAAGTAGGTAAGAAGCTCAAAAGGAACACTTTGGGGGGATGTGGATGCAGGAGGAACAAAGATAGGTAGAAGTAAAGAGAGTACTATGAGGGAATTACTGAATAAGGGGAATAAAGGAAAGATACTGAAGTAGCAGTGACATCAGAAGTTAGACAGGCGTAAATCCCTGAAAGAGGGGAAAGTATAAAATGCACAATTAAGACTGTAGAAACTGGTGGCAGTTAAAAAGAGGAGATATATCCTTAACAAGATGTTCTGTACAATGATAGTCATATGCAGTGGGAAAGATAATTTCATAGCACATTTGTTGTCATGCAATACCACAAGTACACTTTTGTTTCTTAACAAGGTTTAACTAGTAGGAATGCTGTCTAATCAAAGCTCATGTCACGATGAGTATTACTACTTAAAAATGAAGGGTACAGAAAAGAAGGAGAGGCAGTAAAGTACCATACTAGGCTATATATACAAATATGTATCAATCAAATGCCTTTTAAAGCTTAACGCACTTGCTAGGTAGTGCCTATAGCTTGTGCACCAGCACTTCAGTTTTTCTAACTAAGTGTTTAAGTATATTTTGTATGCCTTTCTACAGTAAGTGTCACATTGGCCTTTGTTTGCCTACCTACGGTCAGTGTCATATTTACCATAAGATTGCATTTATATATACTTGTCTACTGGACCATTTTTTTTTCTTTTATTCACACTCACACACACACACACACACACACACACACACACACACACACACACACACACATATATATATATATATATATATTCATATACATAAGTTGCATTTTTAAATGTAGGAATAATTAAGTAAAAATCATTCAAGTTTTAATTTTTACTTTATAATTATTCACACTTGTATCAGCTATGTGTTTAGCTCCCCTAGTATCTTAGCTGAAAGGGTATTACACCTTGTTAATTTTTAACTTATATATTTTTATTATACGCATGTATTTATGTATAGGTTTCTGATATGTTTTTTATATGGCTTTAAGTATACACATTGTAAATGGAGAAGATATCTTATATTAGTTGAATCGTTTACTGTTGCCATAATGGAGTTAGATGTTTTTATAACCCTACATGAATTAGTGAATGTAATTTACTGATGGTTAATTTGTGATTGGTTTAATTGCATCCACTTGTAAGTATATAAAGTGGTTAATTGTTGTCTTTTCTTTTGTCTGATGAAGGTGGAGCATTATCTCTGACAAAAGCGCTCACAATAAATAGTGTGGTTTGGAGTACTTACAGCCTGCCTGCTTTTTTGTCCTTTTACAGTATTTGTTTCCTCCTCCTACTCCATTACCTCATCTTGGGTTTTGTGCTTCTTGTTCTCTAAAGTGTTCAATTGCATCTTCACTGCTGCATTTATTACTGCTTGTTTTTAGCGTGTTTAAATGTTAAGTGTTATTCTAAGCCTCTTAGTTTTGTTTTAAGCACTTGGGCTTTAGGCCTACCCTTAGCTCTTCCTGGCTTCTCTCCTTCAGATTCTGACAAATATGGATGGACAATTTCCTACAGTTTCTCCTGCTAGCCTGGATGATATGGGCATCCTGAGACTGTGTAGCAACCTTCTCATGTACACAGACAACCATCTACTACTACCACCTAGGAACACAATTTGTGAGAGATGCAATTACATAAAGAAGCTAGAGTCTAGGCTCTGTCCCTCACAAGCCAGTATATCTGGCACTGAGAAGGTTGCCAACACAATCACTACACCTCGAACACCTCCCACAACTACACAACACACACCTACATATGCAGAGGTTCTCAACAAAAACAAACCCAAGTAAAGGAGACCTCAGAGGCAAAAACACTTGAGCACTCCATAGTCCTCTACACCACATACCATGCATAGTCCACAAACCAGTGTCTCGCAACCACTAAGGCCTAACCATAAACCCAACATATTAGTCATAGGAGACTCCATTGTGAGACACACAGATGTGCTTCTCACCAGGCTGGATAAGGATAAAGTCACAGTTAGTTGTTTGTCAGGTGCCAGAATCCACCATATCACACACGCACTCAAATCTCTCAACAACAAGTACTGTTATGACTCTGTCATAGTCCATGTTGGCATGAATGACTTGAGATGTACATCCCTGGACTATATGAAGAGAGACATGATTGAGCTTGCTGAATATGTGTCCTAAGCAGGTATGTCCTTAGCCTTATGCAGCATTCTATCGTCACCCAGAATGATGGCTCAATACAAGCAGAAAATGATTGACTTTAACAGTTAGCTTAGTTTCTGGTGTCATTCCAGGGGGAATCCAGTGGCTGACAACCTGGGAAGATATGATCAACAGGCCACAATGCTTTGCTAGAGATGGCCCGCATCTGTCTCACTTGGGCTTCAGGCTTCTGGCAAAGGCCCTTGGCTCCCCATAGTGCTTTTTTTTTAGGAAAAGTCATGAGGTTGATACTACCAACATAAAAATCTCAACAACATGCAAATTAAAGGTCATGCTGCTAAACATGAAACTGCACTCATTGCAAGCATTCTTAACAATGGACAGACCTCCCAACCGTTCCGAATTACTCGGTTTTTACCGAGTTTTGGGGTCCAAATGAAGGGGTGCCACGATTCCTGAGTGGCACCCCTTCATTTCCAATTTTTTTCTTTTTGATTTCTAATTTTTTTAAAATATCCCGCTGTCGGAGCTGACGTCATCACGTGCGCAATGACATCAGCGCCGTCAGGCTACCAGCCAGTCAGAATTGAGCTCAAGGAGCTCGCATCATCATTTCCGGCTGGCTGGCCATTCACATTATCATTTCCGGTGGTTAAGTTAATGGCGGGATTAATGGCAGCAGCATGGGGAACAGGAGCCCACCAGGATTAATGGCAGCAGCTAGCCCACAGAGCGGGACTAATGAGCTGAAATTAATGGCGGAGGCGGGACTAACGGCAGCAGAGCCAGGCACCGGGATTAATGGCAGCAGCGAGCTCACGGAGCGGGACTAATGGCAGCAGCATGGGGAACAGACAGGGAGCCGGGATTAGTGGCAGCAGCAACATGAGGAAAGGAGCAGAATGGGAGCCGGGCCGGGTAAGGTTACCAGACAGAGTGTGTGTGTGTGTGTGTGTGTGTGTGTGTGTGTGTGTGTGTGTGTGTGTGTGTGTGTGTGTGTGTGTGTGTGTGTGAAAATGATGTCAGTCTTTATGAAAGTGACAATCATCCATGTTAAGATGTTGGCTGAGACAGCAAATATGTGTTTTCTGGCTAGGACACTGCACCTAAACTGCTATTGTGAAGAGTCCAGAACAACTTAGAAGCATGAAGGCTTATGAGCACACAATGTGCTGATATAAACTGACATTTCAGACATGTTGTATGGTATATAAGCCCTTTACACGAGTCACATTCCCTTTTCTTCAACTATAGTTTACTTAATAATACATACACTTTAGCCAATATCAGCTGGTCAGTCAAGTTTTTTTGTGAAAGTACTGATTACTTTTCAGAGCTGCAAAGACATAGCTTCACAGCACTGCAATTAATGCTTTCTCTTGTAAAGCATATAACTATTTGAGATATTTAACATATAAACCTAGATAGTCATACAATTAACCATGCAGTCTTGTGCTGCAAAAACATTGGACAAATTGTAGAAGCAAGCTATAGCACAACGAATGCTAGTCTACATTTGTTAGTCTTGAAAGTCATCTTTTAACTTAAACAGCTCAAAATTCTTCAAGTTAGAGACAGAGAGAATGAATTTTGTGATCTAAGATTCATCAGTACAGCAAGAGGACAGATACTGTTCTCTGTTATTTTTATAGCAATGCAAGCTCACAACTATTAATTTTGCCACTAAATGCAACATCTTGAGTTCATACTAAAAATGATCTCAGAATGAACTGATTTGTTGTGATTCGTTTCACTTTGAATGTTTGATAATAATCTTGGATTTATATGGTCGGTCTTCCACTCTTTCTGGTTTTGTAAAATATTAAGATTTTAGTAGTAAGATTAACTACAAAATGTAGCTGAACAAAACTACCGTAGAGCTGTGACACCCTTGGTTATTTATATAATGTGCCAAAATATCCCATTCAAGGCTAAATGAGGAATGAAGCAGTAAATTAGCATGCTCAGTTTCAAAGGAAGGATCACTAAACTTGAAAGTATAGTTACTCTGCAACAAAGGAAATGCAAGCAGGGTATCCCATGGCAGCAGTGAATGGGAGGCACAGGAAGCCATTTAAATATGTAAACCTGGGAAGAAACATATTTTATAAAGTGCAGTGAGCTTATCATAATACAGATGGTACATACTTACCTCACACAGAAAAGTATCTCTTCTGCCTTTGCAGAAAGAGAGACAAATAGTGTTTACAAATCATCCACTATATAATCAGCAAATTACATCCACAAACTTTCTTAACATTTATAAGATTTCCTTGGATCCAAGCATATTTGATTTTGATAATGCTCTGCTGGAGGAAACAGCAATATTTCTTTAAAAAGTATGAAAGGCTTGATGCATTTAAAGAGAAACAAATGTATTATGACTTAAGGGAAAAAAGCAATAGCAAATTCTCACTCACATTTTAGGGGGTTTATGTATACTAGAGAACAGTGCACATCTTGTATGTATGGTATAGAGCACAATGTTTTTAAACAATGGGGACATGGGCTCGTTTACAAGTATTCTGCATACTTTGTATTATATGCTTCGAACCAGGATTGTCTTTCCTTGATATAGATCAGAGTTCTCGATGGCAGTGTAGAAGTGTCCACAGTTTTCTATAAAGTGTGCACAGAAGCAAATTGTCCACAGTAGCATACATAAGTTTTCACAGCCAAATCATCTCTGTCTTGTCTACAGCCAGTAGCTGCTCTGTTATGCTCTGTTGCATGAGGGTACTGCATAGAAGAGAAAAATGACGTACTTTTTGTGTACTAAGTACACAGATGTCCCTCCTGTACTGTGCTCTGCCCTGACTGAGATTCATAAAGATACCAGAATCATTAGGCATGACAACAGAGGTGGGATCATTACCATTACATGATAATAACAGTATTTGCTGTAGTGTGAGTTCCCATTGGCAGGAACTCAGCACCATCAGTGTGTGTGTGTGTGTGTGTGTGTGTGTGTGTGTGTGTGTGTGTGTGTGTGTGTGTGTGTGTGTGTGTGTGTGTGTGTGTGTGACAAGTTTGCTTGTCACAGTAGGTTTACTGCCCATAGGCAACTTTGTAGGGATTTTCTTATCATGCAATTGATGTATTGTGCTTTTTTTGTTTTGATAGAGGTAATATATTGCTCAGCTTTGTGTGGGTGTGAAAGTAAACTTTTATGTTGGAAATGTTCTGAATTGGGCAGTTTTGTCATTATTGGTTCATGCATTTTGTTTCATTGCCTACAGTACAGCCTACTGGAAAAATGTTCAAACAATAAATTTAAAATGTGCTCTGTCTAACAACTGTGCTGTATTATACAAGGAAGATATAATTTAATAAAGTCAGGAAGGTGTATTAAAGAAAAGAACACATGTATGTTTCTTGTTTTGTGTGCAAGGGGCCAATGATTTGAAAACAGCCCAAAGGTAATCTTTATCCACCACTGGCCAGATGCGTTTTATTTGGATGTGGTGTGGGTATCAATGCTGTTTCAATGAATATGGATTTCAAGGGCAGAGAAGTTTTAATGCCAAGTCTGTTTTCATTGTGAGACAGTATTGCTTTGTTTAGCAGATGCATATTCTATTAGTGTCTGTGCATTGTGCTGTAAAATGTAAAAATAAAATTCAAATAATCATGTAGAAGTAAAGTAGTATGCACAGATTAGTGTTTATGGTAAATGGGGTAAAATAACCAGGTAATGGGACATTGGAATGGCTGCAGGGGGACTGTGGTGCCATATTTTGGTTGTCTGCTCTTCAGTTTGCATTTGAAAGTTGGTATCCCACAATTCCACGGGAGTGGGTGGAGTTATGTAATTATGTATGAAAATTATATGTTAATCAGTGTGCAGATTTTTACCTATTTTTCATGGGCCTTGTCCAGATTGTTGATGTTTCCAGGTTGAGAGGTATGACCCTGGAAGATGCTGACATTTGTGCAGTCACAGAAACCTGGTTTAAAGCCGCGTAGAGCACCCCAGCCTTACCTGGTTACTCATCCTATCATACATTCAGACCCCAAAATGTGGGCAGCAAAGCCAAAGGAGGTGGAGTTTCAATATATATTGAAGACACACACAACTCCAGGCTGGTCAGACAGTATGACACACAGGAGAAACTCCAGGTGTAGTTAACCGTTGACAAGACTCCATTCAAATTATAGCTAGCTACAGACCCCCAAATTTGACTCAAGATGCACACTCCACCTATCTGGACCTCTTCAAATCTATCAACCATTTACCCTGATCCTGCGTGACTTTAATTACCCAACCATAGATTGGAAAAACTACTCATGCCAGAACACAAATTCCCAGAGATTCCTTGATTTTATCAATGCAAATGCCTTGGAACAGCTAGTCAATACCCCCACAAGAGGTGATAATATCTTGGACTTGGTATTATCCAACATAAGTTACCAATGCAGCACTCCTATGGTATCATCCTCCCTGCTAAGATCTGACCATAAAGCAGTCACTTTCGAAAGTCACCATCTCCCCTGACCCCTTTCTAACTAGGGTCAAACAAAAAAACTTCTTCAAAGCTGATTACAACCTCCTGAGGGATGATATAAACAGATTCACAGCTCCTTCCCCCACTGTAGGAACTGGCACCAATGTCCAAATCTACACTGAAGTACTATACAAGCATTTATATAGATGCATGGAATCAGGAATACCTGACAGGACAAAATTATCCTCTGCAAGGAAGAGTAAACCTGTCTGGTGGACATCTGCAATAAATAAACTATATAACATAAGGAAAAAATTGCTGTCCAGGACCAAGAAGGAGCAGGTGCCTAACTGGAAGTAATCTCTCCTTAGCCTGAACAAGCAAATAAGAGCACTAGTGCAATCCTCTAAAGGCAACTTCAAGTCCAAATTGGCCACATCTACTAGAGACAATCATAAGGCCTTCTTCACATATGTCCGCAATCTCAAAGGAAGCATGCAGATCTGTTCAGAAATGGTGGTCAAGAACACCACATACATAAATGCTGTAGATATAGCCAATCTACTGGCTGACAGATTCAGCAAAAATTTCTCCCCTCTATCCCACCATCAGTAAATCAGGACACCTCCAGTACCTGCCCCCCACCCCTTATCTCTAGGGAACAGGTCATCACTGCCCTCTCAAAGGCAAAAGATAAAGCCACCATGGTATGCGATAACATCCCAGGCTGCATCCTACATGAACTCAGGCATGAGCTTGCAGCACCATTAGGCACTTTATTCAACCAAAGCCTGAGTACTGGCTTTGTCCCAACTGAGTGGAGGACAGCTACTATCATCCCTTTACACAAAGGTGGAGCGTCCGCCTATCCAGGAAATTATAGACCCATCAACCTAATTAGCCTGATCTGCAAGGCCATGGAATGGTTTATCATGGACCTCATTAACAGGGACATTGGCAATCTCCAAACACTTGACCACACACAGTTTGGCTTTGTCAAGGAGAGGTCATGTCTGTTAAATCTGGCCAATTTCTTTTATACAGTCACCAAAGCCATGGATGAGGGGAAGATGGTGCACACTGCCTACCTTGACCTGATGATAGCCTTTGCCACTATTCCCCACTCATGCATAGTAGATAAACTCTCTCTACTAGGCATCAATCCATATGTTACCAGATGGGTAGCAAACTGCCTAACTCATAGAACCCACTTAATCAAAATAGGGGAAGCCACCTAAAGCAGTAGACCCGTAATGAGCAGCATACCCCAGGGATCTGTCTTGGGGCTTCTGTTATTTGGGATATATTTCTCTGAGGTGCAGGCCAAAACCAGTGGGCTATGGCTGAGCAGGTTTGCAGATGACTGCAAGTTGAGTGCAGTCATCAGTTCCCAAGTAATGTGGATGTCCTCCAAGAGGGTCTCACTCAAACAAATAACTGGTGCCAGAAACATGGGCTCAAGCTGAATGCCAAAAAATGCATCATCATCGCCTTTGGGGAGAGTGACATTCCCACAAATTATCAAATTAATAACAATGTCCTAAGTACACAATCATATGAGGGATTTGGGCATCCAGGTTGATAGCAACCTGACTTTTGACCAGCATGTTGCTTCTTTGTATGGAAAGTTTTCTACATGGCCCACCTCATAAGTAAGGGTATCTCATCCAGGGACAAAGATGTCATAAGATCCCTGTATTCTTTCCTTACAAGGCCAATTATTGAGTACAACACCCCCTTCAAAATGTACCTCGCAAAGCATATGCAGCAGCTGGAGAAACCACAGAGGTTCCTCACCAGGAGAATCCAGGGCTTCAAACACCTACCCTACACAGATAGGCTAAAAGCCCTGTCCCTCTACTCAATTTCATACAGACTCCTCAGAGGTGACCTGTGTCTGTCATACAAAGCAATCTCAGACCCACCTTGATGGGACTGCTGCATATCCGCAAGGTCAAGCTCCATTCGGGCAACCCATATGCACAACCTCAACCTGATCTGTGATATTAATAGGACTTGTTGGCAGGACAGATTTGGTGTCCCAGAGACTCCCCCATCTGTGGAATAGATTCCCTTTCCACATCAGGCAGAGTACCTCATTATCCCTTTTTAAGCACAACCTGGGTAACTGGATGGGAAACAGAAAATTCACTCCTGGGATTCCACCTGTGTCCCTGCTGGACAGGGGCTCTGGGTGCTGACTTGTCTAAACATAGGCTAAACTCTTGGCTAGGCTTATAAGGGCCTCAGGGCCAATGGCCTAGTAACCTCCTAGGATCCTATGATCCTATGAAACACTGACAGTACTTCCTTGTGATTCCGTAATGTGGTAAGGATGGAGACAGCTCAACAGGGGTGGGCAGATTTAACAGACAGGAAAAGGAGGATGAGCAGGGAATGGTAGCATAGGAGGAAGAAAAAGGGTTGGTGATAGGATTGTGGATAAAATAAATGCAGCAGAGAAGTATACAGTCAAGAGACTCATAAGGAAAAGGAGAAGGCTATCTCTGGTTCACTGATGGCAAAAGCCATTTGAGTTACAAAAATGCCTTCAGGGGAATGAAAGAAAACCAGTGATGTTAGTATATATAAAAGCAGTAAATAGTACAAGTGGACCAGATGAAGTCTATATATGTAATATATTGCCCTCACAAATTGCTACTGATGAGGCTTGGAGGTGGGCAGTTTACTCATAGTAGCCACCTTGATTGTAGCGGCTGTTGCTCTTCAGCTGAAGACCACTTTGATTGACATTCTCTCATTGGCTCAGCTGCAACACAGCAATGAACCACAGAGAGACTGGCTTCTTGAAAAGTGTCAGCCAAATGAACCAATCACTAGTACCACATATGTTTATGCCACTTTGTCTAAGAAGCAGAATTGAAACAGGAAGGGAACTGGCCAGTCAATAATTGTTGTGGTTGCATTAAAATTAATATAAACTATTTTATGGTTAATTGATTTGTCATATGGATGCTTAGAGTCATTGTCATGTTGAAGGGTGAAATTCCTCTTCATCTTCAGGTTTCTAGCAGATGCCTGAAGGTTTTGGTTCAAAAGTGACTGGTATTTGGAACTGTTCATAATTCCCTCCACCTTGGCTAAAGCCCCAGTTCCAGCTGAAGAAAAGCAACCCCAAAGCATGATACTGTCACCACCATGTTTCACAGTAGGGATTGTGTTCTTTTGGTGATGGAAAGTGATGTTTTTGCACCAAACGTACCTTTTGGAACTGTGGCCAAAAAGTTCAACCTTGGTCTCATCAGACCAAAACACATTTTCCCACATGCTTTTGGGAGACTTGATGTACTGTTTTGTAAATTTTAGCAAGGCCTGGATGTTTTTGTGTGTAAGAAAAGGTTTCCATCTTGCAACCCTACCCCATAGTCCAGACATATGGAGAATACGGGAGATTGTTGTCACATATAGTACACAACCAGTAATTGCCAGAAATTCCCCCATAGTCCAGACATATGGAGAATACGGGAGATTGTTGTCACATATAGTACACAACCAGTAATTGCCAGAAATTCCTGTTGCTCCTTCGGTATTGCTGTAGGTCTCTTGGCAGCCTCCCTGACCAGTTTTCATCTTGTCTTTTCATCAATTTTGGAGGGACGTCCAGTTCTTTGCAATGTCACTGTTTTCCCATATTTTCTCCACTTTTTGATGACTGTCTTCACTGTGTTCCATGGTAAATCCAATGCTGTGGAAATTTTTTTGTACCTTTCACCTGACATACTTTCAACAATGAGATCCCTTTGATGCTTTGTAAGCTCTCTGTGCACCATGCCTTTTTCTGTAGCAGGCAACTGAGTAAATGTCAGGAAAATCTTATGACAGTGGAACCTTATTTGGGTTTAATCGAAGTCTCTTTAATTGATTGCAGGTGTGTACCCAAGAAGACTGAATGGTGCAATTAAATCAAAAGGTGCTTCAACAAAGTATTAGTTTAAGGGTATGCACACTTATGCAACCATCGTGTTGTACGTTTTTTATTTTTTATATTTTTTCTCCTAAAAGATTTGTTTGTTTTTCAATTGAATTGTACAGGTTATAGGTCACATTAAAGGTGGGAAAAGTTTTGAAATTATTTATTGTGGTCTCATTTTTTATATCACAAAAACCTGGCATTTTAACAGGGGTGTGTACACTTTTTATATCCACTGTACATTAAAATCAACAAAAGAATGGCTTCACCAGGAGATAATTAAAGTTTTGGAATGGCCCAGCCAGAGCCCAAACCTAAATCCAATAGAAAATCTGTGGGGTGACATGAAGAGGGCTGTGCACAAGAGATGCCCTCACAATCTGACAGATTTGGAGTGCTTTTGCAAGGAAGAGTGGGCAAATATTGTCAAGTCAAGATGTGCCATGCTGATAGACTCCTACCCAAAAAGACTGAATGCTGTAATTAAATCAAACGGTGCTTCAACAAAGTATTAGTTTAAGGGTCTACACACTTATGCAACCAATTTATTTTCCTTTTTTTATTTTTCGCATTTTTCCCCTAACAGATTTGTTTGTTTTTCAATTGAATTGTACAGGTTACAGGTCAAATTAAAGGTGGGAAAAGTTTTGAAATGATTTATTGTGGTCTCATTTTTTATATCAGAAAAGCTGGCATTTTAACCGGGGTGTGTACACTTTTTATACCCACTGTATTTTTGAAATATATTTTGCACTGTGGCATATGGTTCCTGGTGTGCTGTGGAATATTTCGCTCCCCTTCAGTCATTCTGTTTCTGGACTGTATTTTCACAATATCCTTTGTAATACTTTGAATTTCCCTACTCTGATATCAGTTGACCTTTGTAAACACTGATGCCAAAGCCAGGTTAGTGTGGAGATGCAGCTATAGACCTTAATGGATATGTCTTTACATATGCATGTGGTGCGGCCATTAAAGTTCATGAACACATCTGCACTATGCCTTCCATTATATCACCTGGGATTTCCTTAGATTTTTTTTTGAGCTGTAGCTTAATAAAAACTTTACAAAGCTTTTTATTAAAAAAACAACCAAAAGTTATTAGGACAGACAGGTACGGAAATTCCTCATAGCATATGGTCCACCCTATGCCACAATGCATACATTATTTTTAACAAACCCACTTCAAGGAGAAGGGGTCTGCCTGGTTTGGTAGAAGACACTATGAAAATAAAGAAAGCAGACCCATATGCTATCAATAAGTAAGCAAATTATGAATTTACAGCATGCAGTGACATCTGTAATGTTATCTTTGGTGTATTATTGCCAATATATGACCTAAGCAAAACAACAGCAGTATACCATATACATTGAATGAGAACCACTTCTTGACTCTAGTATAAAACAGAAATGTATCAAAAGTAAATTTGGTGTTCTAGGTGTTCTACTTGGTAAATACAAACAAAATGTAAATACATAAAGCATGCCTCATGACATTAGTGGAGGAATAGTAACATGTTTAAAACTGCTGTAGTCCCCTAGAGAGTGTAAATTTACACATTACTGTCCTCTCAGGGTAAGAACGTATGCATTGCCTCCCCCTCTCTGTATGGGGAAAGTATAGCCCACATGCAGAGAGAGAAAAGGATGTATTTGGCTCTTAATTTGATTTGAGTTTGAGACCCTTGAAAGGGAGAAGGGAAAGTGGTCTGGCTGGCTCAACACAACATGGAAGAAGCCTAGTAAGTCGACCTGTTGAAGAGCAAGAATTTCTGTATGTATGTCATGAAGAGAAGAAGGCTAAACATGCCACAGATGGGTGAGCTGTGTGGGATTTATTGCTCATAATTTTGAGTGGCATTTAAAACTGGTTGCTATACTTCTGGGTTTAACCATAGCTACTGTAAATCTGTAATATGATCTGTCTCTTAGTTCTGTGATTCATCTCCAAGTTTTTTATACGGAGTAATTGCACCTGTTGTTTGTAACTAGGTCCTGATAATAGAACATTTCAGCTTTGCAGTCTATTTAATGTTTACATTCTGCTTACTGTAAGTATGTTGTGGTTTGAGTAGGGTCACTGCTGTCCAGTCTGCTTACCTGCACAGTAAATAGATAAATGTTAAATCAATAAAGAAGCTAAAGAAATTATGTCATGGCTAACAGTGTTTATCGTTTTGTCAATTTTCAGCAGGAGAAGCTGTGGTGGGGGGAGATTCCAGTTTAAAACAGGAAAGGGGAATTGCTGACTTCCTGAAGGTTGAGGGTATGACCAAGAAAGTGAATAAAGGGGGATAAGGTCCATGGATCACATGACCTAGCTGCCTTCTATGGTCCTGGTGACATCAGGCAACATACTACCTCTCAACCTCTCAGAGCAAGTAATCTGGATAAAGCCTTAAATAAAAGTGGGACAAAGGCCCAAAAATAGGGACTTTTTTTAATGTTGCTCTTACAAACTTAGAAAGTTGATAGAATAACAGGTTTTGCATTAACATGAATTTTCTGAAGGATATGAAGTCTGAAACTCAAATGTCTGTCATTATTTTCTAACTTCAGTCTTAATGATTTACCACTTATTTACCTGAAAACCACAATTTTATGAAAAATGGAGCAAGTTATGAGGCAAAAATCTGGACATTCTGAGAAAATCTGTACAGTTGAGAGGTATGTCAGATAATGTGTTAGCAGGATCATTGACAGTGTTTTCGTAATAGATGATTGAGCCTTCTTATGTGGGGACGCCAAAAATCATAAAATAAATATTCAAAAGTCTAAATATTGTAAAATCAAGATGTTTAGAAAACAAACAGTGAAAAAACTTAAGTAAAATTATTAATGAAACTCTGCATCCTGTACTCTCCAGGGTGGGTCTGTCTCTCCATATCCCTGATCACTAAATAAGCTGCATTCAAAGTCACACAAATTCAGAGATGTTTGAAGAATCTTAACTTAAGCAAACTCAGCTTTCCCCTTTATTTCAAGTAGGCTGACTTTAGAGTCAAGACTTATTTCACAGATTGACATTACCAAAGCCAATGCAGTATGGCTCTAATATTTTGGCAGCTTTGTTTAAAGGTACACGTGGAATGAGACAAACTGTAGTTATCCCATGACAGCCTTGTTCAACAAGTTAAGACAAGAGAGGTATGTAGTGACAAAGGATTAGCTTGGTGGTGCTACAGTACAAAATGCACTTAGAACAAAAGTGACAGATTTTAAGGTTGGAAGTCCTGCGGTTTCTGAAACTGAATGGGCTGTTGAACTTGGGTAGAAAGGCTCAGTGGAGGAAAGTCTCTATTAGTCCAACATTTTCCATTTCTATGAATTGATCATTGCTGATGTATGGAACATTAACATAATGGATGCAGTCTACCTGCCCTTTAGCCCAGTGTTCAACAAAGCTAAAGGAATATATATGGGGCCATTTGTGACATAGTGGCTAGAGTTGTCACCTCACATCAAGAGGTTCATTCGTTCATTCGTTCAATTCTCAGCTGGGATGCCTTCTTTGCAGTGTCTGCATATCCTCCCTGTGTTTGCATGGGTTTCCTCTGGATGCTGTGTTTTCCTCCCACATTGCAAAGACACACAGTAGGTAGATTGGACATTCTAAATTGGCCATAGGTGTGAGTGTACATGAGAGTGTTTGTAGTGTAAAAACTATTGCAGCAGGGGTAGCCACCCGGCAGAGTAAAGCTTGGCTCTGGATGATTGTCACTGTTGAAGTGGCACCCTGACCCCATGTGCAAAAAATGTGAAAAAAGGGGTTCTGGGTGGATGGATGGATTTGTAGTATGAAAAGTTTTGAGTTGTTAAGGGCCTACAGAACAACTGGTAGTGGTCATTAGATGTTATTTGCAAGACGAGCAGTGGAGTTTTCTTCAGTGAGTGACAGAGTTTTCCTTGGGATCTTTCTTTGGTCTTGATAGTACAATTTTGTATGCAAATAAGATAATTATGATGGTAGTCCTTATCAGAGAAGGATAATAATCAAATGGGACTCTAGGCAAGGTAATGAGCCAGGCCTCACAGGCCCCATTACTTGCCTCGTTTTCTCCTCCATTACCATAAACACTATTCAAACTTCTCAGTGTGCATATCATTTTCTTCTTTATTTTTACAGTGATTACAGAATGTAGATTTAATTTAAAATTTTATTTTAAATTTTATAGTACAAAAACTGATTGCCTTTTGCTAAACAAAATAGCTGTACATTGAAAACAGAACTAGCATGAACAACAGTAAACTTCTCTTCCTTTGAAGTTCACATTCATTGAAAATGCAATGAAACTCACATTCATTGAAAATGCACCTAGCAGGTGGCAGATTAAGTGTACCTTGGTGTCAGGGCTGTTCTCAAACCATAGGACCCCTGTATACATTTTTAGGAGTACACATAAATGCATGCATTCTTTGATTCATCTTCCTGATTGTTTTAAATGATATGTTTTGCTTAATACAGCAACATTAGTTAGATTGCTTTTTAAATTTGCAGTTTTGAACATTTTTTTCCTACCAAGAAGTGAAACAAAATGTATGAAACAATAATGACAAAAGTATCATTTCACATCATTTCAACTATAAAAGGCCACTCAAACTGCTATATTATAATCCAGAAAAATCTGTACTCAACAATTATGGCCATAAAATTGACAGTACACATCTGATTTGATTAAAAATGGCCACAGTAAAGAATTCCACCTTGCTTTACACAAATGCACACTAGTCATGCAAAGACAGGCTGTCTTTTTAACTTTATCAGCTCAGCAGGGTAAGTCATTTTTATCTACATGCATCCCCCAAACCCAAACATCTGTGTCAAAAAAGTTTTAAAAATCACCAAAGTCACATATTTCAAATTTGTTTCACACAAACACAGAACAGGCAAAGCATTCCTGTTTAAGTCACACATTCACTTGCAAACTAGTCCTACCAAGCCAGATTAAAGACTATTTAAAAATGACCAGATAACAGCATTTGGTACTTTCATCCAATCAAAGTACCCCCTGACCACCACCACTGGCAGTTACAGCCCTTATTGTTTGAAGAATTAAAGCACATGCAGTTTATTGGTAGCTTTGGATGAGCTACATTATGCTGTATAAAGATCACTAGCATCATACCATAAGATCCAGCCAAGTGTAGCACAGCTTAAATAAAAGTATTTATGAGATCATAAGAAATAACCATTGATAACACAAGTTAAGTCAATATGCAGAATCTCTGCAGAAGTAAAAGTCATTGAAATAACTCTACATTAAAGAGACCTATTAGTAACGCAGACATTGCTGCTGATAAACAACTTTGTATTTCAGTGCTTCACTACAAATGCAGTGCCTTCTGTATTTAAATATCAAATGACACACTTTACATTATAAAATGGTGTGTCCTGGTGATATTGTTGTAACAGTTCCTGAACTACATCAGCCATGCAATAGGGTTTAGCTGATACAAAATGACAAAAGTCTCATAGTTAGGCATGCAGTCCAGTCCAGGAGATGATTAAGAAGCCCTGTCAAATGTTCATTTGCCCCAAAGCACTAATTAAATGACTTGCTGATTGTCACAGAGCAGATATACGATGGTGGAAAGATTCAAACCCTGCAGCTTGCCACAGGAAGAAGCTCATTAACAAGTTGGATCCTTATCCCTCTGCACTCACTGCCAGAGCAGTTTTTACCTAAATGCAGAACTCCCTTACAATCCGATCTTGCAGAGAAGGCTGTATCACAGCAACATGTGGCAATGGCTACATACTGGATGCTAAAGATCTGACTGTTCTGATCATCACTCCAAATAATGCAGCCTATGACCTGACAAACGTCAACCCTTTACACTTGCTGGAGGCTTTAAAGAAGGTAGTGCAAAAAATATATTACTAAAATGCCACATGGTTAGACTGTTTAACATAATCCAGGCTTATTAATGAATTAATTTACTCTTTAATGTAACGAATAAAGCAAAACAAGTACAAACAATATAAATCCTGTAGCAACTGTTGTTCAACAATGCACAAGTCATACAAAATCAGAAGTATTACTGCATATAACACACTATTTTTGCAGGGGTGAGTCTTACATGCTTGTAGGACAACTACATTTCATTTATAACCTCCCTATGTCTTTTCTGTTATCAAGAATAGCTATCCTGTCGGACATTACTCAGTGCAGGTCTGACCTACTTGAATGGCTAATAATGCAGTATTGTTGCAGCATACACCTCCAGAGTCAACTGAGATGGATAGTGGACAAATAGGGTCCCATGCAGGGTAATGAATCAGGGCCCCGGTAGCTATACCGATATCTATTACTTGTCTGTCTTTCCTCAGTTACTATAAACACAGTTCAAACATTTCAGTATACATACTATTTTTATTCCTACTTTTACAATTTTCATAGAGATTTGAATTTTATTTAAAACTGATAAAATACTGACAGATACATTCTAAATAAAACACTCACACACACGCACACACACACACACACACACACACACACACACACACACACACACACACACACACACACACACACACACACACACACACACACACACACACACAGACACAGCATGAGAAACAGTAAAGTTCCCTTCCCTTGGAACACACATTTAGTGAAAATGCATCTGGCAACCTATTAATTTGCTAGTAATGTAAAGGGATTCATACTCAAATTGCATATAGTAAACTACTAATTAATGTCTATGTAAAGAGGTAGGAATTTAAAAGACAAATGAATAATACATGTGCTTACAGCCTGGAACTGCCTACTGGACATGTCCCTTTTCAGGAGCAGCCCAGGAGTACTGTCTGGTGAAGTAACTTGGGAGAATCATATAGACGATCAGTAAAGGTTTAGTGAACCAAACCACTTACTGCAGGAAGCAGCTCTTGAAAAGTTCATGACCTAGCTTATCTGCACTAAGTGCTAAACTGTTGTAGCCCAAACAGTGTATTTCACACTTATGTGCCTGCAAAACACAAGCTAAATTAAATGTATTCATAGTTAGAATATTAACATTAAACTTTTTACACTTCAGTCTGTCCAATTTATTTGCAGCTAAATTATAAACACACTGCTAATATAAATGAAACCAGGGATCACATTCAAAGAACATGGCTCATGTGACAATGCTCCTGTTTACTACAATCAGTTTCCTTCCTTTACACCATAAATACTGTGGTTCATAGGCACTAATTATTAGGCTTGTAGTTCATAGGGTCACTGGACAGTCTAGTATAATTTTTCAGTTGTCCCAAAACACTGTCTAGTTAAGAGACTTAATCAATGACAGGGCATAAATGTGAGGCAAGATTGAAGATGTTCTGCAAAAGTGGATAGAAATAAAAGCTGACTATTGTAAATAATTTAAAAAGTTATCAGAAAATGTTTTGCATCAATATGTATACTATGAAATACAAAACCTGTGAAACTTTAATGAGTGACTGACTGGTCAGTAATCCTTAGTGATTTAACAAAGGAAGATATCTCAGTTGGTGTAGAGGATTAAGGCAATTACCGCCTGTAGCCAAAGTACAGGGTTTAAGTCTAAGCAATTAACTAAGTTCCCTGTCTGACTGGGACATCACACACACACACACACACACACACACACACACACACACACACACACACACACACACACACACACACACACACACACACACACACACACACACACACACACACACACACACACACACACACACACACACACACACACGCGCGCCAACTTGGCAATCTTGCAAAGTACCTGCTTCCTAATGCCACAGATTCTGTCTTGTCTGTTCTGTGAAATGAAATATTGCTTGCTTGCATGCATGGTATCTGCTCTCTTCTGATGTTGTTGCTACACACAAACAGAAAAATGCTGCACAAAAAAATTATATTGCTTATCCATTCTGGTGCAATATGAAATTTTGAACACCATTTCCAATTTACTGTGCATACACCCTGCTTGCCTTTGGAAAGCGTTCACATCAGGCAGGAAATCCTAACACTGCTGCAGTATTTGATGCTGAAAGGAAAAAACGTTTCTTTTTGTTGTGACTGCAGTTTTTGATATTGATACTGATACAGATGAACATTTTTTATTTTTATTGTGGCCAGGTCCTCCAGCCAGCACTGGGTCCTAGGAAGCTGCTTAAATCATCTAGTGCTGGATCTGACCCTGGCCATTATGCAAAGTTATACAGATTCTACAAGGAGTTAGCAGGTTTAGAAATCATTCTATTGGTGGCAGCTAGAATTCAGTACAGGAAAGAAAAAGACCAATTTCTCAGGTAGTACCCAAAGAGAGATCAAATTGAGTATGAGTTGGGGAGGATATTTTGGGAATGTGGAGAAAGAAAGAAAAATGCATGAGGATAATGATTGTGTTGAAAATGTTCCATTCCCTTTCAGAGTAGCAGAACTATTTAAAGCAACAGAGAATACGGGTGCACAGCTTAGGTCATGCACTGCAGAGAACTGGAAATCATGCTTCTGTTTGGAAACTGTCTGATGTGCTATATTTACTTTTGGAATTTGGGGAGTACAATGAATGTTCAAACTGCAGTTTGGTGAAACATGTTTCATGATAACTTACTGAAAAATGTTTGCAATTGTTCAGAAACATATGAACCCCTCTCAAAAAAAAAATAAAACTCCACCAAAGTGATGTAGGTTACAGTAAGTTGGAAGGGGCATGGGACCTGTTTCCATATTGGGGGACAGGAGGTATAGCACTCAATCAGCCAACTCCAGTATGTGGAACACTAACTCTCATGATATGGAACAACTTGGGAAATGTAGAACAGTTACTAACAGCTTCAACTAGGAAGCTCACAGCATGGGTAAGATGTGTTACTTTATACTTATAAAGTTATTTTGACGAATTAATATAATTCAATAATATTTACCATGGATATTTGCTAAAAATTCCTAAAGAATGTGTGATGAACCCTTTCAGTGTGCAACAGCATGCAACATGGAACGTTTAACTCAAAAGGAGGAACATCCTTTGTAGTGAGGTGCAGCTGAGAGATAGGGAAGAAAGATTTATTCCCCCCATAATGGTTGTTTTGGCATCTGGATAGTTAGGTAAAACATTTTTAATTAATTGTTGCTTAACCACAAAGTACAGCATGTCAGATTTTTGAGGGATGTTCAGACAAGGTTAACAAACGTTATTAAAGGGCTGGAGGAAATTGGAGGACAGGAAAGACTTGCAACTTTAAATGCTAACAGTCTTGGTATCACTAACAATACAGGAAAGATCTGTGTCCTTATAATCCTAAAATGTATTTGGGACAATAACAAGTAGAAGATAATGGAAAAGGTAGAGAAAAGGCTATGAACAGCAGATTGAAGGACCACTTTTAAGAGTGAAATAAGTGAAAACTCGTTAATTGGTGTGGGATCTGTAATGCTAACTCAGTAGGACATAGTGAACCATAATCTTCAAAGGGGGGATTGCAAGGGATAGAGAGGCATCTATATGTATCTTATCTGTACAACTGGCTAAATATGATAGGATTCTTAGCTCCAGTACTGTATATTCATATACATTTTTATTTGTTAGTCAGCTTCTATACACAAGTGCTTTTGCTCAGGGTTAACCAAGAACTGTGTGATAAAGAGACCTGCACAGAAGCACAGTTTGCAAGTACATATTGAAGGAATCAAATCCAGGACTATAGAATCTCTTTAGCAGCTCATAGTCTTAATGTTTCATGCTAAACTGTCAGACCTGCACAGAAAAATACGATTCAGGTCAGTAATTATCAGGGCTTGTGTGCAGTAGAGAACAAACCGCAAGAATGCTTGTCATTTGCCTTTTTGCTTCAGTAATCCAAAGATCCATCTAGAAATTCCTGCAGTATTAATTTGGTTCTTATGGCAAACATCATACTATACAATAAAGTACATTGAATGACCATTTTACATACCACATGCTAAGCTCCAGCACTTCAAAATGACAGGTCTTTCTGTGGAGGTCTGTCATGTTACTGAATATGAATCTTTTAAAGCAGCTTAACAGTGTTCTTAGAATGTGTTGTGAGAGAGACATTGGTAACAAATGTGCATTGTAGTTATTGCTGTTTCCCTTTTAACAATGCATTTGACAAAGTACATTATCAAATGCTCATTTTGTGAACTACTAATGTACTCCATCCTGTAGTCCTGGGTTTGAGGCTCTCAGCTTCCATTTGCAAACCATAGGACTCTGAGTATGCCAATTAATCAGACAGTGCTTCTTGCTCACCCTTAAAAAAGGAACCCTTCACCCAGTGGGATTACACAATTAACAAATAAATTAAAATAAAATGATTAAAGATTATACGAGAATCTAAAAGTACACAGGATGGTGGTTAGGTGCTGCTTAGCAATGGAAGCACCACACTGCAGTGAACTATACCAGAACCAAGGAGACTGACAGTTAGTGCATGTATTCTGGATCTGATTTTAAATATATCACTAATCGATGCTATAGATTATTCAACACAGCAACAGATGAGGCTACTCACAGAGATATTAAGTCTTGTGAGAACAGTGACAATGCAGAGTGCTTAAAACATGGAAAATACTTAATCTAAGGTCAGAACATTAGCCAAAAGTATGGCAAGTGAAATGCTGTTAAGAAATGCAATGCTACAAGTTTAGTACTCTGTCCTTGTGACAGCTATATATACAATGCTTGGGTCAATGCATAAACAAACACACGGCATTACATTATAAAATGTTATTTATATGTCACCCACAGTAATTTGTCAGCAAACCAGCCAATGTTATAAAGGGTTATGGGAAGTTAACACAGCTGTAATATATCTTAGGAGGAGATGGTTCAAATTTAAGAAGTCAGAGGCATGATTACCTCTGTAATGATTTCTTATACTACTCGGGTCATGCCTTGAATCTCGATTTGGATAACGCATTCTGTGGGATTCAATAACTCCATGTAGGTTCCATGCTGAGCCTACATGGAGCATTTTCATGTACGCGATTCTGCTCATTGTGCGGTATTGCGCCACGAATATTAATGATGCATGGCATGCGTAAGCAAGGTTTCATGGCAGGCAGGCACCAGTGTTGCTGGCCACGAAACCTTTAGACTGACAATGTAACTCATACCACCCAACCTTTCAGTGGAACAAATCCAGACAAACACTAAACTAATGGGGGGACAAAGGGCCAAAAATAGGGACAGATTTACTATATTGGTCTGATAACCATAGAAAGTAGGTAGAGTAATAGGATTTGTGTTAGCATGCATGTTCTGAGGGATATGAAGTAAGAAACTGAAATGTATGTCATTATGTATTGACTTCGGTCTTCAGTGATTTCCCAGTAAACCACAGGTTTTACAAGGAACTGCCCAAAAATGTGATGCAAACATCTGGACATTCTGCAAAAATCTGGACAAGCACTCATTTGTTATTTTGTTTTTTTCTTTTTTTTTTTTTTTTTTTTAGGCCAGTGTTTGCTCGATGCACCACTTGGGGTAAACATGTTTAGCTGTGCTCACCTGGATTCACAAAGCGCAGCAGCACATAAACTGGAGGAATGGACCACCCAGGTTGTAGACAGGACCCAGATGGCCACAAACATAAACTGGATGCATTCAATTAATAATATTGGCTATCATGCAAATACAGTAAGTGATGTTGAGTTACGATTAACAGTGAGGACTTTACAATAACTACTAAGATAGGGCATATCATCTCACTAATCCCATGGTAGCAGGTGTTAAGTGTAGGTGTGGAGTGCCGATGGTCTGGGGTTCTAGTACTGGCTGTGCAAATTTTGTTTTACTGTTGTGAGATTGCAGATTACAGCAATGAAAGGCGACAAAGAGAACTGTTTTCTCAACCTTCTTAGGAGAACCATAGACATTGCTCATTTGAATAGCACATTTACACAAGTGCCTGTGGACCTAATAATCTTGAAACTGCAGTGCTTGCCACTGTTGCACATCACTTATCATTGCACAGACACGGTGCCAGCAGTGTGTACCCTCACCTGCCATGTTTGCTTGATGGTAAGCGATGCACAACATTATCACTTATCATTGCATGTTTGCTTGATGGTAAGCAATGCACAACATTATCCGAACGCGGGTGCCGGCGTGTACCCCCTCATCCAACATTATCACTTATCATTGCACAGACACGGTGCCAGCAGTGTGTACCCTCACCTGCCATGTTTGCTTGATGGTAAGCGATGCACAACATTTTCAAATGTTGCAAAACCAAAATGTGCACACTCTCAGTAAGCACGAGACATGGAATAGGCAAGAAAATATCAGCATGTAAAATACAGTTGGTGGGAAATGCTCATTATACATTGAGCTTCAGGTATGGCAGGCCTATCAGGAGTTGGTGGTGAGGGTGTGTGCTTTCCGGCACAGAGGTGTGGTGTCCAGAAGTCCAAAGTTTTTCTTGGACTCCTATTTAAGGAGCATGAGCCACTGTTTCTGCAGTGGGACTGTTCGGGCTCTGAATACAAGTCTGAAGCCTGGACTAGCATTGCCAAGGCTTTGACCAGTGCTACAAGTATCCCCCGCACTGGTGAGCAATGCAGATATCACTGTGATGACCTCTTGAGGAGGAAGCGGGATACCCTCGTTCATTGGATCAGGGAATTTATTACAGAGGACACCTCACAGATGTGTAAGTATACATTTCAGTGAGTAAGTGTAAGAGTTAAAAGCTGAATATAGTCAAGACAAGTATTCATAATGGTGTTCTGTTTTTTCCACAGCTGCTGCAGAGTGAGCTTGAATGTCAGGTCCCATGCTGCGCATTTGTTAAGGATGCAAGAAGCATGTTGTATGTATGCAGCAGAACAGTACTGTCTAAATAGTATTTTAATAATAATAATAACAATTTGAATAGTAATTTAGTAGCATTACAAGTTAAGACCACTTAGTTGGTATTTAATACAGTTGTAGAAACTATGCATATCTTAGTCTGTAGCACAAAGCAATGGTACCATACTCTCAAATAACAGTGAGCATGCATCTCTAAACTGTAAAAGGAAAGTATTCATGCAGTAGTCTCTAGGACAAAATAACAGTATAGTATTTGAAAGTAGTCTTCGGTTGTGGGTTGAAAAACCACACTTGTCAAATATACAATACTGTTAGGTTTTCTTCATTACTGGAATGTAACTTCATACTTTTATACCAGTGGCACAAATGGCCTTCTGTAAACTGTAATCAGAATAACTTTAACATGCATATGTGCAATATATGCACACATCAAGGAGTGGTGGCTGCAACCTGCACTATAGTGTGCCTCTGTTATGAAATGGGTAATCTTAAAAGTAAGGAAGAACTCTATTAGGAGTTTGTAGTGTTAAAAGTAAAGGTGACATAATAGAGTCAAATAATTGTATAATTCCTTTGTATGTCAAATATTTATTTTATTTATTTATTTAACATTTGTTTACCAGGATGGTCCAACTGGACAGCTCGTGTCCATTTTCAGTGGAGTCCTGGGGAGAAAAGCCCCAGAAAAAAATTACAGAATATAAACAATATATATATCAAGAACACAGGTTACAAATATAAAAGGTTAATACAGTAATACAGAGGAATTACATACAAGAATAAATGTACTACTCTATAGTCAAGTAGCACTGTAGTATACGATAAGCATGCAAACAATATTTACAAAATGTAAAAAGAGAGAGGATGAAATACAGTAGAATGTTTCAGTGGACTCTCCGTATACAGAATGGGAGTACAGAGAGGTCCTCCTGCAAATACCCTCCATTAGCAGGATGGGAGTACAGGGAGGTCCTCCTGCAAATACCCTCCATTAGCAGGATGGGAGTTGAGAGAGGTCCTCCTGCAAATACCCTCCAGTAGCAGATTGGGAGTTCAGAGAGGTCCTCCTGCAAATACCCTCCATTTTGCAGATTGGGAGTTCAGGGAGGTCCTCTGCAGGTACATAAATGACTGGTGTGTAGGTATGATTTTAATTGGGTTTTGAAGGTGGTTGTACATGTTTGAAGTCTGAGGTCAGGAGGCAGGATACTCCAGTTTTTTGCAACTTCATTGGTGAAGAGAGATTTGCCCGAGCTATTTATACATTGGACACTTTCTAGGAGGGATTTGTTGGTAGATCATAACTGCCTGTTAGGGTTGTAGATGATTATGAGGCCAGACAGGGCAGGTTTTTTTCCAGGATAGTAAATATTTGGTGTACCAGGTTGAGTTGGTGGTATTGTAGTAAATGTGGGAATTCCAACCAGTGCAGTTTGTTCTGGGATTGGTAGTGGTGGGACCGTGATCTGGTGTTGGCAGCGAATCTGGCGATTTTGTTTTAGCATGCGGAGAGTTTGTTAAGGTCAGTTTTATTTAGGTTTGTTAGTACTGGACATGCATATAGGATAGTTTCTAGTAGGTGGGTACTGGCTATGGTGAGTCTAGCTTCTGAAGTTAGGTATTGTTTGCAGCGATATAGGGTCCCTAGCTTTCTGTGGACTTTGGCGACAGTGAGGGATATGTGTTTGGTGTACTTTAGTTGTTGGCCAATGGTGAATCCAAGTAACTTAGCTTCTGGTACTAGGGTGATGAGAGTCCTATTACCTGAGGATATGGAAAAGGTAACATCCTGAGTTTTGGTAGGGTGGAACAACATAAGCTGTGTTTTCTTTGGGTTTAATATTAGTTGGGAATTATTGAGCCAATATTCTATGTCAGTGAAGGATTGTTGATTTTTTTGTTGTAGAAGTTTAATGTTGGATGCAGAGCAGATTAGGGTTGTATCGTCAGCTTATTGGACAACTTTGGCACCTGTAGTTGTGGAGTGGAGTTGTTTTGTAAAGATGTTGAACAGGAGGGGGCCTAGGATGGAGCCTTGGGTTACACCAACTGTGACTGGTAATGGGGGATAGGCAGTTAGTTCACTTGACAGATTGATGGCAATTGTCCAGATAGCTTTTAAACCACTGTATGGAGGGGCTGTCAAGGTTGAGACTGGTGAGGCAGATTAAAAGTTTATTGTGGGAAACTGTATTGAAGGCTTTGGATAAGTCTAGAAAGGTGGCCGAGACAAGATTACCCTGGTTTCTGTATGTGTTTATTTTGTTGGTGAAGTTAATTAGACTGGTGATGGTGGTGTGGAATGGACGGAAGCCATGTTGGGAGTTGGATAGGAAGCTGTTAGAAAGAAGGTGAGTGAGGAGTTGATGGTGAATACATCTTTCCAGGATTTTGGATAGTGATGAGAGGATAGCAATGTGTCGATAGTTGGAGAGATCGGAGGATGAACCTCCTTTGTAGAGGGGAATGATGTAGGAGGTTTTCCACAAGGTTGGAACAGTGTGCTCAGTGATAGATCTATTTATTAGTAGTGTGATCGGGTAGGCTATGGCTGCGGATGCTATTTGGAGGTATTTGGCTGGGAGACTGTCAGCAGCAAGGGTGGTAGATTTGAGTTTTTCTAAGAGTTTTTGGATACTATATATTGGTACTGGTTTAAGTGAGAAGGGGTAGACTTAGACTGTTGTGTGGGAAGTTGGAGGAGATTGTTGGGGTTAGTATTGTTTATAAGTTTAAGAATAGAAGTAGTAAAGTAGTCATTGAAAGTGGAAGCTATATGTGTATTTGACCTGACTATATTGGGTGGTGGAGTTGTTGCTTTTCTGGGGTTGGAGAATGTTGTTAACTGTGGCCCAAAATTTTTGTGGGTTGTTACTAAATGTTCTTTGTAGGAAATGTAGCAATTTTGTTTGTCAGTCTTAACTTGTTTCTTAGCTTTGTTTCTGAGTTCAAGGTATAATTGCCTAGCTATGAATGTTTTGTGTTGGCACCAGGTTTTCCAAGCCTTATCCCTATCTTTTAGTAAGGTCCTAGTTGTGCCTTGTAGCCATGGGGCAGGGTTGCTGCATATTCTAATTGTTTTGATTGGGGCTAGACAATTGAGGATGTTTAGGAATGTGGAGTTGAAGTATTCTACGGCATGATCAAGTGGGAGAGTTTTGATGGGAGACCAGTTGCAGGATTCTAAGGCTTCTATGAAGTGGTCTGTGGGGAAGTTTTTATGGTAATGGGTTTGTAGAAGGGAGGGGGAGTTAATTGATTCTAGTTTATGCCCGAGGATGAAAGTGGGATTTTGGGACTTAAAGAGTTAGGAAGCATTCCACATTGAAGGACAGTGTTAGGCTGGTTTGTGAGAACCCAGTCTAGTATGGATTCTCTTTTTGAGGACTTATTGATGCGTGTTGGTGATTGAATGAGTTGGGTAACAGTATATAGGTTTATGTGGTTGGTGGATTTGGAGAGTGGATGGAGTTCCAGTCTATAATAACATTGCCTAGGACTATGGTTTCTTGGAAGAGGGTGTGGGAGGCCCAGTGTTGTATTGACTCTAATGTGGTTAGGTTGTCTCCCGGGGGTATATCGATTCCTATTATATTTAGTTGCTTGTGTCGGTTTATGAGGAGTTTGGCAGATATGATTTCAGTGTTTTTGGGGGTGGGAGGTTCCTGTTGGAGAAGTTGGAATTTTAAGTTGATTTTATAAACTATGGCTATACCTCCACCTTTTTTGTGTAGTCTGTCTACTCTTAAGATGTTGTATTCGGGAGGGGTTATGCAGTTGTCCTTGATATGTGGTCTAAGCCATGTCTCAGTTATTAGCAGTATGTCTGGGTCATATAGGGCAATGGCTGAGTGCAGTTCTTCTATTTTTGGTTGCAGTGCTTGATGTCTGCACCTCCTATGAGTATTCTCCACTAGGATGGAGAGCAGGAGCTCCATCCAGCATAGACATGAACCCAGAGTGCAGTGCATAATCCTATGCACCATCCCTGGCAGTTCCTGTCAGATGATAAACTCACCACCTCTGCCACTGCTCCCGGAGGGAGCCACAGGCTTATCCTCTGGGGCAGAACTAACAGAGGGGCCAGGTAGTGTAGGGGTGACAGAGGGGATGCTACTAGGTTGTGTACCAGATGTGCTGGGCAGCAGTGCTGTAGTTGGTGGAGTGGGGTGAGTTGGATCCCATTGGGCAGGCATACCATACTGTGCTGTGGGAAAAACAAAAAATATAAAATAAAAAAAAAAGAGCTAGAGAGAGAAAAGGGTTGGGGTGAAAGAAAAAAGGGAGAACATTAGTAACTTCATATGTGACATATAAAGTATTAATACAATTATTTGACTATTCTGTTACCTTTTATTTTAAGACTACTAACTCCTAACATATACCTTGCTTACTGTTAAGACTACCAAGCTCCTAACAGATAAACAATATACTACAGATTGCAGCAAGCATTCCTTGATGTGTGCATATATTGCACATATAAGTGTTCCAATTATACTGATTACAGTTTACAGCAGGCCAACAGTAACACTGCTTTAGAGCTCTGACATTACATTACAATATCGATGAAAACCTAACAGTATTATATATTTGGGAAGTGTGGATTTTGAAGGCATAACCTATGACTACACTATATTACTGAACTGTTGTTTTGGCCTCCAGAATAATGCATGCATGCTTTCCTATTGCAGTTGAGAAATGAATGCTCAATTTGATACAACTGTATAATTAACCACTACAGTAAAGGCATTGTAACTTTTAATGCTAAAATAACGCAACTGTTTGGATGCATACATACCACATGCTTATTGCAGCTATGCCAATCGAGCGGCATGGGTTCATACATTCAGTTCTTGGTCTGTGATGGCTGTGGACAATACAGAACAGGATACCATTAAGCATACAAATCCTGACTATATCCAGCTTTTAACTCCTACAAGTAGTCTCTGTAAGTCATGCTTACACATTTGTGGGGTGCTCTCAGTCCTACATTCCTTAATCCAATGGTCGAGAGTATCCTTCTTCCTCATTCTGAGATCTCTGTAGTGATTCCTACATTGTTCACCAGTACAGGAGATACTGGCAGCACTGGTCAGAGCCCAGGCCAGAATACTGCATGCTTCTACCTTGTAGTCCGAGCCATGATAGTCCCTCTCCAAAAGCCTGGGCTCGTACTCATTTACTAGGAGTCCAGCAAACACTCTGCACTCCTGGATACTCCATCTTTGAGCACAGATTCTCAAAACCTCTCAATGAATGCCTGCCATGCCTACCACAGATTAAGACCGATGTACAATGATGTTTTCCCACCAATTGCTGGTATCGTGCTCACTGGAACTGCGCACCTCTGGTTTTGTAACATTTGAAAGTCTTGCACATTGCTTACCATCGAGCAAACATGTTGTGCAAAAGTACACACTGCCAGGAATGTATTTGCATGATGGACAATAGTATTAATTGAATGCATCTGGTGTATGTTTGTGGCTATCTGGGTTCTGTCTGCTACATGGGTGGCCCATTCAGCTGGGTTGTGCTGCTTTATGTGCAAACAAGGTGCACATAGCCAAAGCTGTTAGTCTAAGTGGCACATCTCGCAAACAGTGCCCCCCCAAAAAATAAAATAAAAAAAGTATAAAAAACGGAGAATTAGTTGAAATGCGAAATTCAGTCCATGACATACACAATAGAAAATGTTAGTACACATGAGATATGACTACATAGGTTTGGATCCCAACTCTCACAGCATATGCGCCATCAGAAAACAGGAAGGGGGGACCTATGCAGCTTTGCCCCACAAACAGCTTTGCAGCAAATACATGACGTAATTCCTCTACTGCCAGTGCAACTGAATGTACACTGATATCAAGTCATGACCTGTTATTTGTAAATGTATTCTAGTTAATATATTTGGATGAAGTGCACTTAGTGATCACATAACCTGTTATGATTATTCCTTGCAAATATACAGCTGCGCCCTACCTTTCTATAGTTCTTGATCATTCATCAGTTATCTTACCAGTACTCATAGGCATGCAGTGTGTAAGCCAGTCTATATCATTTACCTCAAAATGTGTGAGGATATGAACTGGGAACATTATGATATGCAGTTACTATCAAATGAAAGGCAAGCTGGATGCCACAAACAAGCATAGACTGTTGTTTGTGGGGTGGGGAGCAAAGGTTGGTTCCTATCATGGCACATGCATGGGTATAATGTTCTTTCGAGGGAGGTGGACCCAGGCTGAGCTACTGTTATGTCACAAACAAGGATATGTTGCTCACTCTATAAGCACTTACATGAGTGCATGGATCATGCTATCCCAAACAGAACCAAGATGCTATCCTCCAAAAAAAGGAAGCCAATGTGGTGGTCCCTCTGCCATAAACAAACTGTACAACAGAAGGAAGAAACTGTTGCAAAAGAGAGTAAAATCTCATGAGTGGAGGAGCTCCCTGGTAAGCCTCAGTAAGAAGCTGAGATCCCTTCTAAGATCCTCCAAAGCTAGCTACGAAAACAAAATCACCACTAATTCTCAGGACAACCACAAAGCATTCTATAGCTATGTCAAGAATCTCGATAGCAATACCCTGATCTGCTCTGAGTTGCAGCACAAAGGCACGAAAATTACAGAACCAATTGATATTGCCAACATTCTGGCAGATAGGTTCAGTGCTAACTTTACCCCCCCTCACCCCCTAAAGGGTCCATATCTATACAGGAAGAATGCAGAGTCCCTGTAATCACAACAGAAACAAATGGCGCCCCACTTAAGCACTATGTTCAAGCCACAAATGGCATCACAACAAAATTCCCGAACCCACACATTAGCATCAGTTTGGAACACTCCACAACTTAGCACCCCATGTTGATCATCATCGACTCCATTAGCCTGACACTGACAGTCTGGAAGGCCATGGAATGTTATCACATGCGGGTTTGTGAAAGGTAGATCATGCCTCCCTAACCTGATAACTTCCTGGAGAAGACAGTGTTTCTTTCAAAGGGAATGTGCCATCCTGGAATTCGATCGTAAAAGGCAGCAGTCACCCCAAATGTAGGATGTATTATGGTTCACACGACGGCCTATCACCACTCTCGCATTTCAACATGGTTCCACCACTGCCTTCTGAATTAACTCACTAAACTCACTAGTATAGGTATAAACTCGCCATCACAAGAATTAACACTAAAGTACTACAAAACCCACCCTCACTGTAAACTATCCCCAACTGGCTCCTGACCCTAGTGACAGTGACAAGGAAGAAGGCCCTGGAGCACGACCTTTGCAGATGACTGCAAACAAGGAGCCATAGTCAAGTCCTCAAAGGTGTCTGACATCTGACAGAAGCAGATGATCTGGGAAACATCCTGCCATAGTCTACCCCCCCAGACAGACATCCCCAAGAGAAGCTCATAGTCAGACCTTTGCCTGGTGTCAGAGTCATCCTACCTTAGTCAATGCCAAAAACTGAAGCATCAACCGAAGTAACTTACTGAGTACCCATGAACTACCTACAGAGTCTCATCTGGTTAAACAACTCTGTGTGTTGAAAGTCCTTGTCCTTCAGAAGTCTCTGTACCTCTCTCATCAGAAAGTCTCATCCGTGGGAAGCAGTGAAGTCCTTCCTCTACCTCACCCTCCATAAGAGACAGTATCCTCCAGGAAAAGAGGTACTTTTTCCCCTCTACGGAGGCTGACTCATTAATGAAATTCCAAAATTTGGCTCACAAAAAACAATACTTCACCACCTCAACAGCTGGATTAAAAGCCTCAAGTAAAACACAAAGACTGGCCCAACTCAAAAACGCTCACCAGAACGCCTCAAAAACTCACAGGTGTTTGTAGCACAAACCCGCTGCCTGAGGTGATTCCAAACAAATGCTTTGCTCTACCTCAATTAAAGGCTATGCTAAGGAAACTGTTCTAAAATCAACTGAGCATGCCTGAGGGCTATAAATCATGTCACTAAAATAAATCAGTTCAGTTCACCTCAGGCTAGAAATCAAGATAAGAGACTCATCACTTCACCAACCTTGTCCCCAAATCTTGATGGAAAGCAAAATTCAGCACTTCTCGCAGCAAATGATGAGTGAAAGAATGGGAACAGGGAACACAACTTTCCTCTCTTGGCAGTGACAAACAACTTTGGCGGCGTTGTTAGAAAAATATTTTGAGGGTGGCGTGATAATAGGGGCTGCTAAGGCTCTACCACCTACAACCTATGAACTTTGCTACTCTCTTTGTTTTGCATCCTGCCTGTTGGTGCTGTGAGCTTTGTTAGGCTCTGAAAAACTGCTATGTGTCTCATTACTTTCTAACATTTCTCTTACACAAAAAAAATCTGGACAAACAACCAAGAAAAACTGGGGTCGACTGCAAAAATAGCTACAAATCTTCTCTCTTCGGCTTTCCCGTTGTCCTTCGCTTTTCCCGGTTAGGTTCCCCAAAAAGAACTCTGGTTCACAACTAAACCAGTTGATGTTGTCTTAGCACTAGCTTGATGTTCAACCAACTAAGGCAGTTCAATTTCAACCTTCAACGGCGGAACGCCCACCCAACCGCGAAGGACATCCAGATCTCCCCAGAAGGCAGCAGACACACAAACTCACAGAACCAACACCCACCGTAACTCCAAAGACAGGGGTAACTACGCTCTTACAAAATTTCCCACACGCCCATTAAAAAACACCGCCAGAAGTCAAATAAACGTATAAGCAATATTCGAATTGTCTGATAAAAATTTAGTAACTCCAAAATGAAAAATTAAAAAAAAAAAAACAAACAAATGAAAAAGACTATAACTACTAGTATTCTAATGGATAAATCTGATAAGTATAATGTAGTATTTTTAATTTACAATAATATTATATTGTATGAAATATAGCATGCATGAATTAAAGGCTAATTTGAGTAATCAACAACAAAGGCTTCCCAGTATCCTTCCCAGACCAACAAATATCCTTTCAATTCTGACAGCTTAATTTTTTTTTTGTAGCTTAATTTCCCACAAACAACATATATATATTAAACACCATTCCTTTCACTTATAGTTTCGTACACCTTTAGTACTATTAGTACAGTAAAAGTCATACTCTTTTTGCAAAACAAGTCCACACAATAGTAAATAATAGTAAATAAACAAGAAATAAATAAACAAGAAATTTGCTTCATTGACATTTGTTAGGACAGACACACACATGTAAACTTATCAAATAAGATACTTCAGAGTGATATTTTATTTGGTGCAGTCTATTTTATGCTATTACATGTCAGAACATAATTAACAAAAAAAGAAAGTTAATAATTGTGCATGGTGATGTCATGGATAAGCACTCACATTCACTAGGTTCTGTACCTAGATCCCAAGCACTGCACTCCATTTATTCCTCATGTAGCCTTATATTTAAAAAAAATAAACATGTATTGCTAACGGTGGGCATGGGGTGCAGTGTCAGTGCAGTCAAATTTCACAGCAAGACTTGTAGAGGGTCGGGTTCGTCGTTCACGTGGCTGGCCACCCTGTGCAGAGTTCCTCGTCTCCTCTGGTGGGGTCGAGGGGTTCCTCCTCGGGTGTGCTGGTCTCCCACATCCCAAAGACATGCAGTAGGTAGGTGGACACTCTAAATTGGCGGTAAGGTGGTGTGTGTGTGTTCTGTTCTTCTGTGGGTAAACCCACTCTGGGCTTTGAACTTGGAAACCCCAATGCCAATCATGAGTGGACAAGTGATCAGAAATCGAAGAAGACTAAGTATTGCTAAACAATGCCTTTAAATTTCAAAGTACAATGCCTTAAAATTCTCCCAATGGCAGCCTAGCTAAAGATTCATCATCAATCTCTAAATTCATTTAATGGTAACATCCTGCTAAATATCTCTATTTAGTAAAAATCAAACTCATGAAGACATCATAATGTCATAAATGTATAATGTCATAGAGCTACCTGAAAACATGGAAAGTGCATGATGAACTTACACTACTTACAATGAGGTGGTTACATATTACAACACTGAAATGTATAAGGCACTTTAAACAAACTGTTCTACTCTTTTCATCCTTACCCCAACTTTTTTGTTGTACACCCTCATCAGTTACATTTTATACTGCAGCCACACCTCTCTATTCCCTTTTATTATTATACTTGTAAACTTTCCCAAAACTTATTTATTAAAACAGCTTACAAACTTTTTATATCTTATTTTCTTGTCTCATTCTTTATATATATAGCAATCACTTTCTATCTATTATATGACATTGTTATTACTACACCAACCATATGCACATGCAAAGTACACAATATCTACAGCACTTGTTTGTTACTATCATCTCTTTATTCAACAAACAAGGTAGTAGTGTACTTATGCAATATATATTAGGATATATGCCAAACTAGATTATAACTTATCATCAAACAAACAAAAACTTTGAACATGAACAAAGCAAAACAAAACATCCCAATAACCCACTGAAATGCACACAAACCCCCCACAACACTAACCAGAACAGTATGTCTCCAAGCATAGCATAGCACCAAATGAAACATTTCCTTAAAAATTCATCAGCAGTTGTGCATAAACCATTCACAATTAAACATTTAAATGAACATCACATTATGTCCAGCAATGCATTAAGCAGTATGTCAGTACATGCACCCAAGTATGCCAAGCCAGACACCATCACATTCCCCCAAAAAGCCATTGCCTAGCACATTTCCAAATATGCACAAGCACCACAATGAAACATTTCACCACTGAATCAAAAATGGCACCGGTAATCTGCATTCAATGTCATGGCTAATCACTTTGGCGCTTTGATTGCACCAATCCATGAAGAGGACTGAAGAGGTGGTGGACTTTCAAGCAGAATGACAATCAGTATGACACCAAAAATGCAAAAAATTTTACAAAAACCGCCCTTCACCTTCCACCTCCTCTCTCCCTATCACAAATGTGTACAACACACACACACACACACACACACACACACACACACACACACACACACACACACACACACACACACACACACACACACGCATCACACACACGCATCTCACACACACACACGCACACGCACACACACACACACACACACACACACACACTGCACACACACACACACACACACACACACACACACACACACACACACACACACACACACACTGACATATACAGAAAGAATACATAAATACCATTTCATGCTAAAAACTTTTATCACTCACAACTAAGCTTACACTTAGATTAGAAGTAGCTTAGTATCCAATACTATAGTTAATGCAATGTGATTGTAAGGCAGTAAAAAAAAAAAAAATAAAAAAAAAAAAAAAAACACAGCACAACTTTGCCACCAATTTCGAAACATGGAGGATAGCACTATTGTGTTTGTATATTGATTCCATGCAATTATTGTATTCCATGCAATGATGCTGCTTGAATTACTCATACATCAATTAATATGCTGTATGAAAATGCTTATGAAAAACCTCATTAAAAAAAAAAAAAAACAAAAATATATACAAGCAGCATATACAACTAATTATATTATAATACATGAAAGCACTGTCGCACGCGAGCACTGTCATAGGCGCTTGAATTGTTGTACTTGTATTACCTTCTCTTAATTAAAACTCTCTATGCCACACTGTCTAGCTATGCTGGACCCTCTGACCTTTTGCTGCTGCTAATTGCCTTGCCACGTATGCTGGGGCTGACGCACGAAGGTACAGCCACAACCACTTATACTAATAAAGCTACCCTCTAAATATATATATAAATAATAAACAAACAAAACAATAAATACAAATATCATAATCTGTACTACACTGTATGTCACTGTAATGCAAAAATCAATGCAGCACACATAGCTCATAGACAACCATTGGCGAAGAGTCATAAAGTAAAAAATAAAACAGCAACACAGTCAGTCTTCACGGTGGTGCAGCGGTAGCATTGTGTACTCACAGCAAGAGGTTCTCCTGTGAGATTCTCGGCTTGGTAAAAGTGCCTTTTGTATGGAGTCTGCATGTCCTCCCACTCCCACAGTTGGGTGGGTGTTTGAAAGACATGAAATGGCATGCTCGGCAGTTGGTTGTCGAGCTGGCACCTCGCCTCGCGTGGAAACTACTGCGCCAATCATTTGACCAGAGTTCCACTGTGGCTAATTCAACTCTGGAAAAGCCAAAATAACAACACAACACAGGTACAGTCAGGTGAGAATTAGTGTCAGTGAGAAAAAAGATAGGCAGCAGGGGTAGTTTTTCTCTAAAACTTTCGCTTTAATGGTTCAATCACATCTATTTTGCTTGCTGTTTTATTCACATAAACAAAAAAAAAAAAACCAAGTTAAGACTGTGTGACCCACAAATTAAGTCATAGATAAAAATATACTGCAAGAAAATACTAACATTCTACAAAAATAAACAGCAAATAATGATATCTGTACGTGAAAATGGGCATAAATAATACTGACTATAGTTCATAAAGGGAAAAGATAATGAATCGACATCTTGCCCAAGTGTACGTGCAAAACAGACAGTTCACGCATGTAAAGAGTCCTACTTCTAAGTGTACGTGAGGACGTACAAGTCTTACTGCTTAAAATATTGCTTTATAAACAAAAATATAACTTTCTACCATATTAACAGATTGCAGAAATGAAACTGTAACTTGAAAGGATTACCGAAAGCAATGCTGATACATTTGCTAGTAACTGTTCCTGCCCTATAAACTCAGGATTTAGCTGACCTACTTTTAATCATAAAATTATGGAACAAAGAAGACTACAGTCTGCTGCGTTGGGATTAATAAAATAAAAAAAAAATGGGGTCCCATACCAAACATAAGAGAGGATACAGAAATTTTCTTATTGTCAGATATTTCAAATGAATGAGGTTGGAGTTGGGTATAGCCATCTCGAAAATGTACTGTCCCCACCACCTGATTTAAAATACTTTTTGAAAACATAGAATGTTACACAGTACACAACAATAATACACACTAGAAGTGGATTCTAGCGGGCATTACTAAAGCAAAGGATTCGTCTTAACAATGAGTACTTAAATTCATAGTTAATGTACAGAAAATAGTGGTAATTAAAGAGCAAATTTGAACAATTTTTTTAAACATTCCTCCTGGGGAGTGCATATAACAAATGGTAAAAATAATTATATTAATAAGCAGTACCTGTCCACCACAACAACAGCGCTGCCTCGATGAGGTGAAATCATGTGAAATAAAGTTCCCTTTACACTTCCATTTTTAGGCCTTTAATGAAAAAATAAATGTACGAAAAACAGCTTCTGCTTGATCGCAGGCACCCCTAAAAGCAATGGGTTTAATACACCTTGTAGCGAGCTCAGAGACCATCCTAAGCGAACATCCACTGCCTGCACTGTTCTGGAAACATGTCGAAAAAATGCTAGTTATTGAAATTTTATAAAAAGATCACTATAAACATAAACCAAAGAGAACAGTACAACTCATAGTTAGATGTAACATTCCACCTATCGTTCTGTCACCCTTTATGACTATTTTCTGTGCTAAAAATATTAAACTGTGGTGCACCACTTCTTCTTCCTCTTACCTGCATCATTTTACCATTTTCAGTCTCCATTCATTGAAAACTGCATGTTTCAGAAGCGGAAATGAAAAATATTCAGAATCCACAGACAAATTACAATAGGGCGGCAGTCTGGCTCATGATGCTGCCGTAATCGCGCACGCCTCTGCGCGCAATGACCTCGGCAAATATTTCAACTTTAAAAAAAATTTGAAAAAAACCCCAGGAAATTCAGGAATTAAAGGGGTCACTCGTGAATTTGTGGCACCCCATTATTTTGCCCTCGAAACCAGTAACTACCAAGGAATTCTGTACGGTTGAGAGGTATGCTCTGTTATGATTTTCCATTACAAAGTATGATGCTAAACTAAGGGCATGCAGGGATGATTAGTACTTTTGGAAGGTATCAATGTGTGAACCTTTGAGGCCTGAGGCCTACTACTTGCTAAAGGACACATACAAGTCAAACAACTCTCTGCTGTGACATGTTACATTAATTTCTGTACAAATCTCCCACCTTGTAGTTGCTTACTGTACCAAGTGATGAAATACAAGGATATGTCATAATATTATTATACAATACAGTACATGTTCAGGACTTACCTTGTAAATGTAGCAGTTGCCACAGCGTTAGTTCAGGGCTGACTGTGATGCAAGCAATACACAGCCAATACATGAGGAGGTAAAGACTGTGGCTTTGAGTTGAGGCTGACAGAAGTAGCAGGGTTCCTGTATTATGTCCCCTATCCACCCTGTAGCACTCTACAATGTCCATGTCATACATGTAAGTTAAATGTGGCCTGAAAACTCATCTC
>NC_056746.1:22377641-22450141 GCF_019279795.1 Protopterus annectens
CTTTCACTTTAATGTTTTCCAGTGTGTACGTATGATGCACATCATAAGACACACCATCACATCCTGATCTCTGGATTGTGTGACAGAACTATAGTTAAACTCATCAGAACAGTAATACAGTATAATGCTCCCTTTTGCATGAACCTCACCAGACACATGCAGCAGCTGGACAGACCACAGGGCTTTCTCATGAAGATAGCACAGGGCCCACTAACCATGACATGATATATGTGGGTATATTAAAATACATGTCACTGTCATCCATCTGGTATTGCATTAAATTGTGACTGTTATTCTAAGTCTATTACATTTGGTTTAAGCACTTGGGCTTCAGGCCAGTTGTCTTACATTAAGAAGGTGGGAGGAGATGGTAGCCTCTGCCCTTCTGAGCTGGGAATTGCTGGTTGAATGCTTATTGTGGCTGTTGTTCTAACTGTCTTTGTTATGGCTTAAGCACTTGGCATTCAAACCAGTTATCTTACATTAGGAATGGTTGTGGTGTAGATTCTTGTGGCAGGAGAGGATGGCCTACAGACTTCTAAGCTGGGAATTGCTGGTTGAAGGCTTATTGTGTCTGTTATTCTAAAAAGTGTCTTAGTTCTGGTTTAAACACTGGGGTTCCAGGCCACTTATTTCACACTAGGAAGGCTTATTGTCTGTATTCTTGTTGGAGCATTCTACTAAATTGCTGCTTTATTTGATTTTTTTTCTGCTGTTGTGATTGCAATGTTCTGCACTTTGAATTTCTAGTTCTGCTGCATTTTATAGCATAGGCTGAATTCAGGCTTGAATCTAGACAGTTTGGTATCATTTGAGCACTAAAACCAGCCCTATTACATTAGGAATGACCCCCTGCACCCTTGTGGAGGAAGTGTGCAGCCAAGGACCCATCTGAGTTGGGAATGGCTGGAATAAGGCTCACTCTTGGCCTTTCCCTTTTGTTTATTTTTTTAAATTGTTTAACTTCATTTGTATTCCAGAATCATATTTGGCCAGGTTTGGACTCAGTTTACTGTAGCTTCTCAGAGCTATCACTACTGCCCTGCGAGCAACTCAGTTGTGCATTGTGAAACACTGATACATTTTTTCTACCCCTATCCCTCCACAGAATAGACATATTTTTAAGTCTTACACCAAAACCTGGTTCATCTAGCCTACTGTCTACTAGTTACTACAGTATATACCTTTCATAATGGATGAGCAATTTCCACCATTTCTCCAGGCAGCCAGATTGACACAGGCATCCTGAGGCAATATAGCAACTGCCTTATGTATACTAACACACAGTTGCTGCTAAAACAAACTAATACAACATGTGCGAGCTGTATCTATACTATGAATTTGGAATAATTTCTTTAATACAATAAACCAGAAATCAAACATGTCATCAACACCCACACTTCACCTCTTGCACATAACAAGCTCACAACACATAAACCCACATACGCGGTGGTACTCCCTAGAAACCTACCTAAATGTCAGAGACCTTCCAAGTGAAAACCTACTGCACACACTGCAGATCCAACAGAATATACTAGACATAATAATGCACACAAAAATGTCTCAGCCAATAAGCCCCTCAGGCAAGACACCTCAAAATGAAATGTCTTGCTCATAAGCAACTCCATAGTGAGAAACATAGATGTCCCCCTCACCAGGCTGGACAAGGAGAAGGTCACAGTCAGCTGCCTGTCAGGTGCCAGGGTACATCAGATCACACACACACTCCAGTCTCTCAACAAGTACAGTTATGACTATGTCATAGTCCATGTTGCAGTGAATGACTGGAGATGTACCTCACTGTACTATATGAAGAGAGACATGACTGAGCTTTCAGATTATCTGTCCCAGGCAGGTATGTTCCTAGGCCTAAGCAGCATTCCACCTTCATCCAGGATGATGTCTTAATATAAACAAAGCATGACTGACTTCAGCAAATGGCTTAGCTTCTGTTGTCAATCCAGGGGAATCCAGCCTGGGAAGATATGGTCAACATGCCATACTGCTTTTCCAGAGATGGTCTTCACTTGTCTTCTCTTGGCTTTTGGTTACTGGAAAAGGTACTTGCCTCCCCATAGTGGCCTTTTAGACAATTCCCAATGTAAAATTATCTACAAGGGACAAACTGAAGGTTATGCTGCTTAATGCAAGGAGTGTAAATCAGAAAATGCACTCACTGGAAGCACACCTTACCTTGGAAGATGCCCATGTCTGTGCAGTCACACAGACATGGTACAAGGCCACAGAGAAACCCCTGGTCACACAAGGATACAATGCTTTCCACACTTTCAGACATCAAAATAAGCATGAAAGAACCAAAGGCAGAGGTGTGTACATCTTCATTAAAGACAAATACACCTTAAGACTGGTCAAACAGTATGACTTTGTAGTGCTACTCCAAGTCCAACCAAATATAGGTAAAACTTCCTTCTATATCATTGTGAGTTACAGGTCTCCCACCCTGAACCATGAGAGACACTCTTCCTACTTGGACCTACTTGAGTCACTATACAGCCAAACACCTTGGTCATATGTGATTTCAACTATCCTTCCATCAATTGGGAGTCATATATGAGCACAGATATGCTCACCCTAAGGTTTCTGGACTTTGTTGATGCACATGCTTTGTAAGAGATAGACTGCACCTCCACAAGGGGCTTGAATGTCCTAGACTTAGTACTTACCAATAAACCCTGTGTGTTGTTCTCCTGGTCAGGTCACATCAAAATTCAGTCTCATTCAAATTCATGATCATACCTGACTCCCCCTCAAGAGCAAAAAAAGGATGAAACATTTCTCCAAAGCAAACTACAGTCTCCTAAGTGATGCCATGAATAGTTGCAAACCCCCTACCACTGTCAACAATGACTTCTATACAGAGGTGTACATAAATGGCCTGTATAAACACCTATACAACTGTATCAAGTTGGCTGAACCTAAATGGATCAAAACAAGGTCCTCAAAGAAAAACAAGCCATCCTGGTGGGCATCAAGCATAAATAGGTTATACAACAAATGGAAGAAAGTAATGTCTAAGAACAAAAGGGAAATGACCCAGCAGAGGAAGGACACCCTCCATAGTTTGAACAAGTAAATTAGCTATCTTGTAAAGTCCTCTAAAGCCAAGTACAAAGCTAAACTAGCAACCCTAGCTAAAGATAATCAGGAGGCATTCTTTAGCTACATCAGAAATGTAAAAGTGAAGGGCCAGCTTTGTGCCAAACTAGTAGTTGATGGTACCACTCATACTGACCATGAGGACATCACTTACCTGCTACCAGAAAGATTTGGGATAAATGTCACCCCCGTGTCCCCACCAGACGTACCCCAAAGCATACCTGTCATGAGTATTCTACCTAGTATCTTCAAAGAGCAGTTCAAAATCACACTCTCCATGGCCAAAAACACAGCCTCTATGGGACTAGATAACATCGCAGTCTGCCTACTAAATGGTCTAAAGCAGAAACTTGCAGAACCAGTTGGCACTCTTTTCAACCACAGTGTAAGTACTGGCTTTGCCCCAGCAGAGTGGAATAGAGCAACAGTAATTCCCTTTCACAAAAAGAGTCTGTCAACCAACCCCAGAACTACAGACCCCTAAGCCTAACCAGTCATTCTGCCAGGCCATGGAGAGAATAATCATGGACCTTATTAACAAAGACATGGGTGGCTTTCATACTTTTGTCCTGACACAATTTGGCTTTGTTAAGGGTAGATCATGCTTATTAAAACCTGATGGACTTCTTCGAGAATGTCACCAAAGGCCTGGATCAAGGCAAAACACTACATACAGCTTATCTTGACTTAGCCAAGGTTTTTGACACAATCCCCCACTCAGGCACTGTTGATAAACTCACATAGCTGGGAATTTATCCATATGTCACTAGATGGGTAGTCAACCGGATCACCAACAGAATGCATACAGTCAAAGTTGGGGATTCCACCTCTAGCAGCAGATAGGTTACCACTGGTGTACCACAAGGATCTGTGCTGGGCCCCTTACTGTCTGGAATGTATTTCTCAGATGTCCCAGGGAAAATAGATGGCCTATGGCTTAGTGGGAGGGTGGCTTAATGGCTAAGGTATCCAAAAACACTGACTGAGGTATGGCTCCAGTTCAAAGAAAAAGGTAAAAAAGCAATAAAAAATTCTTCAGTAGCAGTACTGGTTTATTACAAAGAGACACAAGCGCTTTCACCAATGCTTCATCAGGTGTACTAAATCAGATAATAACCACACCTTATATAGTAAAATCTATTGACATCACTCAGCATGCAGTATAGTATTTAAAAAGACACACATATAAAAATACTTGTTAAAAACATATCAATATACATAAAGTGTATAGTATAAAATATAAATACATGTGTATGTTCACAGAAATATTAGGATACATAAAATAAAAATAATAATAATAAAAGCACCTCATCTCTTCAGACCCCTTTTTAAAAGAACTGGTCTGATAGGTAGACTTTCATTTAACCCATGTCCAAAATTGGCCCTTAGCATAACAATCCATCTAGCCTCTATCTCCTCAGTTCTTAATCTAACATCACCCCCTCTGATATTCTCAGATGTTGTGGAAAGAACCTGAAATTTAAAAGTGTGATTGTTACTTGTTCTACTGACATGTTTGGCTAGGGCATTAAAAATAGTACCCTTTTTAATATGATAAACATGCTCTTTTATCCTTTTCCTCAGGGCTCGGTCAGTCTTACCTACATAGAAACAACTGCAGGTTTCACAGACTGCCAGGTATACCACGTGCATAGTACTGCTGGTGGACAATACTCTGATGTCAAAAGTTCTACCATCTGGATGTTTAAAAAACTTGCTTTCATTTATATAAACACATTGAGCACATTTGCCACAGGGCTCTGTGCCATTCTTATCATTTTTTTGTAGAACTGGCCTAGCACAATCTCCTTTTCAAATTTCTATAATTCCTAAATGTAAATTGTGGTCTCAAGCCTACTACCTCTGCTATTTCAGGGTCTGATGTTAAAATATTCCAATGCTTATTAAATATTTCAGTATACATACTAACATTTTTGGAGTAAGGAATACTAATTCTTAATTGAGTGTCATATTTCCTAGGACTTCTGAAAAATAAGGTCTGGCTCTGGTATATCTAAATTGTCTAACTTTGTTCTCATTCCTAGCCACCATTTCTTCACTATAACCTCTCTGCGACAGTTCTAAACTGGTAGCACTCATTCTCATCTCATATTCTTCTGTGTTAGCACTCAGTCTGGACGCTCTTAAAAACTGATTTTGTACATTATTAAATATATAGTTCGGATGCATACTGTCCCTAGAGAGTAAACCATTCACCCAGCACTCTTTCCTGTACATTTTACTAGTAATTCTCTTTTCTGAGTCTCTAAATACGGACACATCTAAAAAACTAATCTTTGAATCTGAATAATCAATGGTAAATTTCAAAAATTGAGTCAAATTGTTAATGAAGTTCAGAAATTCTAGTAAACATGATGTTGTACCTCTCCATAAAATGAAGCAATCATCCACAAACCTCCTATAGAAATATATATAACTTCTATAGGGCCCATGCCCTATAGAAGTTATATATATAAGATTAGTTTTTTTAGATGTATCCGTATTTAGAGACTCAGAAAAGAGAATTACTAGTAAAATGTACAGGAAAGAGTGCTGGGTGAATGGTTTACTCTCTAGGGACAGTATCTACCCAAACTATATATTTAATAATGTACAAAAGACTGAGTGCTAACACAGAAGAATATGAGATGAGAATGAGTGCTACCAGTTTAGAACTGTCGCAGAGAGGTTATAGTGAAGAAATGGTGGCCAGGAATGAGAACAAAGTTAGACAATTTAGATATACCAGAGCCAGACCTTATTTTTCAGAAGGGTATGTCAGAAGTCCTAGGAAATATGACACTTAATTAAGAATTAGTATTCCTTACTCCAAAAATGTTAGTATGTATACTGAAATATTTAATAAGCATTGGAATATTTTAACATCAGACCCTGAAATAGCAGAGGTAGTAGGAATTATAGAAATTTAAAAAGGAGATTATGCACCCCCAAGGCCAGTTCTACAAAAAAATGATAAGAATGGCACAGAGCCCTGTGGCAAATGTGCTCAATGTGTTTATATAAATGAAAGCAAGTTTTTTAAACATCCAGATACAGGTAGAACGACATCAGAGTATTGTCCACCTGCAGTACTATGCACGTGGTATACCCAGCAGTCTGTGAAAGCAGTTGTTTTTATGTGTAGGTAAGACTGACCGAGCCCTGAGGGAAGGGATAAAAGAGCATGTTTATCATATTAAAAAGGGTACTATTTTTAATGCCCATGTCAGTAGAACAAGTAACAATCACACTTTTAAATTTCAGGTTCTTTATCAGAGGGGTGATGTTAGATTAAGAACTGAGGAGATAGAGGCTAGATGGATTGTTATGCTAAGGGCCAATTTTGGACATGGGTTAAATGAACTATCAGACCAGTTCTTTAAAAGGGTCTGAAGAGATGAGGTGCTTATTATTATTTTATTTTATGTATCCTAATATTTCTGTGAACATACACATGTATTTATATTTTATACTATACACTTTATGTATATTGATATGTTTTTAAAAGTGTTTTTATATGTGTGTCTTTTATACAGCATGCTGAGTGGTGTCAATAGATTTTACTATATAAGGTGTGGTTATTATCTGATTTAGTACACCTGATGAAGCATTGGTGAAAGCGCTTGTGTCTCTTTGTAATAAACCAGTACTGCTACTGAATTTTTTATTGCTTTTTTACCTTTTTCTTTGAACTGGAGCCATACCTCAGTCAGTGTTTTTGGATACTTATTTGTTGGTGTTACTGGGGTTCCTGTTTGGTGTGGATTTTTGCTTCTTAATGGCTAAGGTGTTTGCCTTACAAACATAAGGTGCAGGGTTTGAGTCTCACAAGGGATAATTGGCTAGGCTTAAAATGGCTCGCAAGGGCAGTTAGCTTAGTACTAAACTATGAACCTATGAACCTATGAACCATGTTCCCAGATGACTGCAAAATGGGTGCAATCATTGAGTCCTCATGCGATGTTGACATACTACAAAAAGGCCTTGCACAGACAAATGATTGGTGCCAAAGCCATGGACTCAAAATAATTGCATAATAAAGCGTTATCACCTCTTTCAGCCAAGAGGAAGCCCCTGTACATTATAATATTATCAATACCTCCCTCCAGCTGAAACCCTGTGGCAAGAGATTTGGGAACACAGGTTGATGGCAACTTTAACTTCTATCACCATGTGTCCACAGTGTTAAGGAAGGCCTTCTATGTTGCACATCTCATAAGTAAGAGCATCACATCCAGAGCTAAGGATGTTATAACTCCCCCATACTTATCCCTCATCAGACCCCTAATAGACTACAATTCTCCCTTCTGTATGCACCTCAGCAGACATCTGCAGCAGTTGGAGAGACCTCAGAGGTTTCTCACCAAGACAATTCAGGGCCTGCAACACATGACCTGCATGAACAGACTGAAAGCCCTGTCACTGTACTCTGTAGCATATATCTGTAGTGTATAGGCTGCTGAGAGGTGACTTATGCCTGGTCTATACAGCAGTCTCACACCATGGCCTAATGGAAATGCTGCACATCCACAAGTCACTTGGGACAGGATTCACTCACTCTAGGGATCTTAACCTAGCCTGCGACATTAACAGGACATGCTGGTGAGACAGATATGTCTCCCAGGGATTGCCACTCCTCTGGAACAAACTCCCAATTCACATAAAACAGAGCTCCTCAATGACCCCATTTAAGCATTAACTTAGACAACTCGGTGGTAGACCATAGATTTATCCCAGGTGTGTCACCCATATCCTCTTGGCTAAGGGCAGTCAGTGCTGATCACACATTTGTGATGCAAATATAGACCATACAGGTTGGTCAATAAGGAAACATGGCTAGGCTTATAAAGGCTCTAGGGCCAATAGCCTAGTAACCACCTATGAACCTAAGGTGACATCTTAAACAGCACAACAGATTATTCCTTGAAGGTGGTTACACCGAGGCACTAGAATAAAATAATTGTGTTTTACTACTTGGTTTACTAGGGAGTATTACATTGAGAGCAGAATTGCAGTTACATTTGGACAGTAGTTGTGATATTACTAAGGTGACATCTGTCTGGGCTCCAGGCCAGTGTCTGATTCTGCCCTGGTGGGATGGTTGTATATGCAATAATATGATATAGCTGATTACATCAGCATTGTATGTTGAGCATGTGATGATACATCATCATTGTCTGTTGAGCATATGTTGGTACATCAGCATTATCTGCTGAGCATATGCTGATAACAGTGTCCCACATGCTGGTGTACAAGGACAGCTCACACACACAAACACCAAAATGACTGCAGTGAGAATAGAGCCCCTACCTATCTAAGTACACAGACTACAGAAGACAGTACTATATGGATGCGCCATGGTACAAGACTGACTTTTACATGTCTGCAGGTCAACTTATAGTAGATAAGATCAGCAATGCATGTTGGAGAGAAGAAGGTGGGAGGCCTCCTGAGATGGATGTGTAGCCAGGTGCAGGTACCAAAGTACTGGCAAGGCATGCCATTGCAGAGGTAACAATAGGATAGCACATCAACTCTGCTGAGTTGAGGCACACATACACACAGTTGACTGGAGTGAGAACAGTACCCCTACCTAAGTACACATACTATTAAACACAGTACTCTTTGCAAGCACCATGGCACAAGTCTGACTTTTACATGTCTGCAGATCAACTTATAGTGGATGACATCAGCAGTACATGTTGGAGAAAAGAAGGTGGGAGGCCTGTCTGTAATGGGTGTGTAGGCAAGTACAGGTATCAAAATACTGACAAGCCATGCCACTGGAGAGGTAACTGTAAAACAGCACATCTGCTCTGTTGAGTAGACACACACACATACACACACACACACACACACACACACACACACACACACACACACGGTTGACTGCAGTGAGAACAGAACCCCTACCTATCTAAGTACACAGACTATAGAACACAGTACTCTACACCATTGCTATGGCACAATCCTGGCCTTTACATGTCTGGAGGTCAACTTCTAGTGGGTGACATTAGCAGTGCATGTTGGAAAGAAGAAGGTGGGAGATCTGCCTGAAATGGATGTGTACGCAAGTGCAAGTATCAAAATACTGTCAATTTTTGGGACTGGGCCAGTCACTGCAGGATACTCACTTGCTTTTCTGGCTGGACGCACACACACACACACACACACACACACACACACACACACACACACACACACACACACACACACACACACTCACACACACAGTTCACTGCATTGAGAACCAAACTCCTAAGTACATAGACTACAGTGCTCAGTACTTTATACAAGCACCACAACACAAGTCTGACTGTTACATGACTGCAGGTTAACTTATGGTAGATGACATCAGCAGGCCATGTAAGTGACAACAGTTTGAGAGGCCTGCATAGGGACATAGATTCATAGGTTCATATGAGGCTAGTAGCCTAACTGTAGAGTGCGTCCTAGGTGTGTAGAAGCCTAGCTGTGTAAAAACACAAGTACCCTTATTGAGCATAGTTGGATGTTTGAGTTTAGCAGAGCAATGTTGTCAACACCACTGACTGGCCCTGGCCACGAGGGAGCACACAACATTATATATTGCATTTTGTAGTATGGTTGATATATGTGTGTACAAAATACTGAGCCCCCAGAGTTGCACTGTTTGGGAGGGAGGTAGACAAGACATGTATGTATTGTGAATATATGATGTATACTTAGAATATGCCCTGAATTTGCAGTATTTCCACATATACTTTTATGTCATACAAAGAAAATGGACAGTAAACACCAATAAGAAAGCATCATATATACAGTTCCATAGTGCAGTGAGAAGCAGATTTGCGCAATAGTTAACAAAGTGTACATGCATGCGAGTTGCACTTATTTGCTCAAAGGTAAGCAGTTTCCAAATGTGAGCTGCACTGCTAACATCAGTAAAAATAATACTATATGGAATACAGTGTATTTGAACCCGAGACCATGTGTATGGCAGTCCTACACTTACACCTGTTGTCACAAAAATGTTGATGAAACAGTTGTCTGTGTTGCACTTCATTGCTGTAAACTGCAATGTCACAGCAGTAAAACAAAGGTTGCACACTCTGTCCTAGAACCCAGTAGCATATGTACTCCAGGCTGGGTTTTCATGATAGCCATGGCCATCAACTGAATGTATCTAGTTACTATTTTTGGCTGTCTGCTTTGTAGGTGATTCTCCGTGCTATGTGCAAACCAGATAAGCACAGCCATTACAAGCTTCCACTTGTAACAATGATAAAAAAATTGTGCTACAACTCCCCCAAATTAATTACAAATCAAACTCGTGTAAATTTTGGACCACCATTAACAAAATTCTCCAGCCAGGTTCCCCTTCATCATCCACCCCTTCCCAAATAGCACCCCTCTAGAAAATGCCACCCTTCTCAATAATTACTTCATTGAAACTGTCCAAAATCTTACACAAACTAACTACAACACAAACACCCCTCCTACCCCATACAACCCACCTAATAAAAACCTCTTCAGCTTTCAGCTTGTTCCCCCTGCTTATGTCAAATCACTTTTACTTAAGCTCAAACCCTGCTCATCTTTCTGTGACAATCTCCCACCTAACTTCCTCAAATCAGCTGCCAAATACATAGCCTATCCTGTATCCCTGTTTATCAGTAGATCCATTTAAGAAGCTACTGTCCCTAACATCTGGAAAGTCTTCTTTACCATCCCACTACATAAAGGAGGGAACTCTACTGTCCCATCCAACTACAGACCCATAGCCATCCTTTCCCCTCTATCTAAAATACTTGAAAAATGCATTCACACTCAGCTGCTAAACTTTCTCCTACAGGAAAACCTTCTCACACCCACCCAACATGGCTTACAGCCAAACAACAGCACACCTACAGCACTCTTATCTTTCACTCATACTGTAGCTGAGGCCAGAGATAACAACCAACTTCTATCCTGTCTTTTCCTTGACCTCTCCAAAGCTTTTGACACTGTCTCTAATCCTATCCTTTTGTCTAAACTTGCTAACCTCAATCTCTCTGCTCCCTCCCTGTCCTGGTTCAAAAGTTACCTCGCCAATAGGTTACAATCTGTCACATAGCTCTCCTCCTGCTCCCCTCTCTTCCTATCACATCTGGTGTTCCCCAAGGTTCTATCCTTGGTCCCCTCCTGTTTAACATTTTCACAAATAAGTTACATACAGCTCAATCAATCCTCCCTAATTCAATATGCTGATGATTCCACTCTCATCTCTTTCTCCAATAACATCCTAGAACTTCATGCTCATAACCAAGGCACCTTTCTAACAACTGAAAAGTGGCTGTCCAATAATCAACTCATCTTAAACTCCCAAAAACAAAACTCCTGCTTTTTATCCCTCGTGCTTTCTCTCAGCACAAATCAACCTTTGTCATTACTTCCTCTAATAATACAATCATTCATCCTGAACCCCACACTAAGCTCATTGGTGTCATCATTGGTACTAACTGAACTAAAATTTAACTTGCATATCCTTCAAAACATAAAAAAAATCAAAAACTTGGACTACGGTATCAAAATAGAAGATATCTAATGTCTAATGCTAGACTTTTCTTAGCTCATCAACTAATAACCGAAACTGAAACACCACAGAAATTGCAACCACTGACCAGAGAACTGAATCCAAAATGTTTATTGACCAAAATAACCACAATTTCACAAGTTGACCTAGGTTTCCCCTAAACTTTTAGACTTCTTCAGAACAAATACAAAGACACAAACACTCCATTAAATACACCCACCCCATTCAATTAAACAATTAAAATCAATTAAATTCAATGAATCAATTAAATAATGTTATAAAAATATTAAACATGTGCACTTCAACTTCAAATTAAAAAAAAATTATAAAATAATGCGTATCTTCTTAGCTCATGCTTTCCTTCTCCCCTTCCTTCTCTACGCTGCCCCGATCTTAACTAACATGCAATCTACAACCCTGTACAAACTATAACAAACATACCACAAAATAGCTAGATTTGTCACTAACTGTCTCCTCCTCTCCACCTTGGTATCCTCTTTCACCCGTAATCGTACTGTCCGCACCTCTAGCCAACAACTCCTCGACATTTACCGACCACACAAAAAACATTGGTAAGCTACTTTACAAACTCACTATAGCCCAAGCTTGGAACAAACTCCCTGCTCATATTAGAACCCTTCTCCATCCTAAACACTTCAAAAAAGAACTCAAACTTCACCTACTAAACAACAAATCCTGCCCATGTAATGATCCCACCTAACCTACTACACTGATGAATTCAACATAACCTTATTGTTTTACTCCAACCTCAATGACTATTTTACTAATCCACCTCTTAGTTTTCCTCCCTTTACATATAGTCCAACTACAAAATTTACCCTTACCCCAATACTTCACCACATGTCCATGTGTAAATATTTATCTGTCATATCTAAATACCTCTCTCTATTACTTAACCCACTATATCAATAGCTCTCCTTATACAAGGTCAATTGCTGGTTATTTTTTATTGAAAACCAAAAAAAAAAAAAAAAATAAATAAATATATATATATATATATATATATATATATATATATATATATAATGACTGTTATACTGTGTTATACTATACTGTAGTATTAACATTACATTTTAGATTTCTCTTTAACTATGACTTATGTATTGTAAATTTCTTTATATTGGAGTGTAACTTTTATGTACCTTAAATTGTCTGTATCGGACCTTTTCTCCTTGGGTCTCCACTGAAAATGGGCTGCCGGCCCAGTTGCATTAACCCAGTTAACAAATGTCAAAATAAAATAAATAAAACAAATTGTATTATGCGGTGCATCACACAAAAAGTGCAATGAAAAACCAGAGGAATAAGAAAGAAAACCTTAGTAATGGTTACATGTAAGTAAATAAGTTTCTGCTGTCACATGTTAAAGTACTTTTTGTACAAATCCACAACTATTTACTTCAATACTGCACCAAGTTAAGATGTACAAGGATAGGTCATAATATTATTAAAGAATGCATTCTAGGTTCAGGACGTACTTTGCAAATGCAGCAGTTGAGAAAATTTTATTTCAGGCCTAGAATTTCCTTGTGTCTACTCCCATGGTATTGAAATATGCCGGAAATACCAGAATGTAGGCTACATGGAGGCTTTATATCTTGTTGAATAGCTCCACCTTACTGAAAATCACCTGCTTATGCTGTAATTAGCACCTATGGAAAACATCTGCTACCTTACTGAATATATGAACTCCATTGGTGCTCATTAATGCATGATGTGCACCTACATGTCACTGTGAGCACTGAAACGCCATTGCTTGCACTGATGATGCTGAAATAAGGTGAGCACAGGGGATCTTATTACTTTTGTCAATGATTATGATATCACACAAACATGCAACTCAAAAAATAGAGGGAAGGTTGCAGACCCTGTAGTAGAACCCAAGGCCTTCTCTACTCTAGCTCTACACATACACATGCTGCCACAGGACTAGTTATGTGACAAGCACCAAGAAACCTGACATTTATTTCTCCATTTCCCATGGTTGGGCTGAGTGTTGCATCTCACAAACAAGGATGAAAATTAAAAAAATAAATTTTAAGTTAATGTAGACAGATACAATACATTTTAACAAACAATAAAGAGGATGAATCAGAACTTGTGAATTGTGCACTGCTTATATACACTTTTACACCACAGACATATATGTACACCTCTGTAAGTGTAACCTGACACCTCTCTGATATCATCATTCAACACAAACACTGTGGAAGTGCCTACATGAAGTGAACATCCCTACATGGCTCCAATTTTTTGGGATTCAGCAATTCTAATGAGTTCAGACCTCATTTACAACTTCACCATGCTGACAGCCCTGAATCTACATAGTTGGTAAACGTGTAGGCAGGGAAACTGAAGAGAAGCCCACTGTTGTACAGTCAAGGGGGATATTACTGAGGTATACTGAGGAATTCAGGTTTTGGATTATATGTTTCATGGGGGTTTAGACTTTTAGTTGTCTACATTAGTTACGAGTACATTGTTCATTTAGGGGTGGGGGTGCAAAGCTGTATTTATGTCATGGCACTTAACAAGGTATTCTTGCTATTGTTGACATAATTTTCGACCATCCAACCTGTCTGATTATATCATAATGTGTGTGGAGGCTACATGTTAGGGTCTGTTCTGTACAAATGTACAGACATTTACTTGGTCTTGCTTCGGTGTAGACTCCTTTGTGTGGCTGTATTCGGAAAACTTTTGAATACATGGCCAACACAAGCATGGAGTCTACATGGTTACTTTACAGCTTGGTGAATCACTCCACTGTGTTGATTTCTTCATTAGCATACAATTCAGCTACTTATGTTGTCATTTGCTTGCTATGGAAGTTTCCATGTTTGTATGTGAGTGCACATTGCTATGTGGAGATTACTGAATCTAAAAGTTATTGCAACCGTGTGGCCGTGTGTGCATTGTGCCACGGTGTGCACATGGTCAAAATTATTGTGTAGGCTTTATTGAATCCCCCCCATTGTTACATCAGTGACCACATGGTAACCTTCAGTGTCTTAGTGGCCTTTCAGGTACTCTAGAAAAGCATGCCAATATCTGTTGTATTGGTATCCTTTAGGGGCAATGCAGAAATTCAAATGACATCCCTTAAAGAAGTGTGCTAACTTGACCTTCTTTTCTCTAATTCATAAACTAATTATGCTATGCAATGTAAATAGTTAAGTAAACATCCAAAATCAGGAAGAAAGTATGAAGAGTTATTAGACATGATGAGCATTCAACAGCAGTTTTTCTCAGCTGCATTCGGTTAAGAGAAGTCATATCTCACACATACCCATCTACTAGTAACTCCCATTTAACTCATTACATCTGACTGATGCTTGCAGGTGCATCTGCAGTTAACTCCTACTGACGCCTGTAGGCGTTAAAAATTGCTTGTTCATATTTGTATCAATAATTCCAAAACCATGTACAAGGTTTTAAAAGATTTCACCTTAAAGCTTACACAATGGCAAACTCAACTGCATTGATATTTAACCTCTGTCTAGTGCAGTTAGACATATTAAGTGTTGTTGAACATTTGGTCTCAACCATATAATGTTCAACATTTTGCATGTTTGAACATTTAACATAGACCCTATAAGTGAAGGAGTACACTTATGGTTGGGATACTTACTGTAATTTACCAGACAGACTGTGTACACATCAGAGAAAATTGCAAAGCCCACTAGATGAAGAGAATCTGGGAGAGGGGAGCTCACTTGTCTTTCAATGAAATGGTGCTTTATTGTACCATGAATCAACAAAAAGTACTATAACTACTTTATATTAGGCAGGCAGCACTGCAGATAGCAGAGCATGCCATGCTGTCAGAATGCAGCAGATAGCAGAACATGTTGTGCTGTTAGAATGCAGGCTGAACAGTGCAACATGTTGGGAAATATCGGTTAATACAGCATTGCACTCAATGAAATGGAAGAAAAATCATGATATAAACTAGTCACAGCACACACAGAAGCTGCAGTCTGCAAAAAGTAAGTCAGCGAGGTGCCCAGCATAGGCAGTAATAATGAGCTCAGCAAATTCTGACAAGGTAATAGCAATGCAGAACATAATCAGCAAGTAATGCCATAGGTAAGTGCCAGTAACCTTAGAGACACAGGGAGTCTAAATACTTCTTGATAAAATGGATAATTACTGTATACTGTCAAAATACAGGCTAGTGCTGTATGCAAACTGAAGAAAGAAAGCAAAATGATCCCAAATGCCACAAGCCATGTTCTAGTTCTTTGATTGTATATGACATTGAATATGACATTGCATATGACATTGCATATGACATTGTATATGACATTGCATATGACATTGTATATGACATTGCATGACATTGTATATGACATTATATATGACATTGTATATGACATTGTATATGACATTGCATATGACATTGTATATGACATTGCATATGACATTGCATATGACATTGTATATGACATTGCATATGACATTGTATATGACATTATATATGACATTGTATATGACATTGCATATGACATTGTATATGACATTGCATATGACATTGCATATGACATTGTATATGACATTGCATAAGACATTGTATATGACATTGCATATGACATTGTATATGACATTGCATATGACATTGCATATGACATTGTATATGACATTGCATATGACATTGCATATGACATTGTATATGACATTGCATATGACATTGTATATGACATTGTATATGACATTGCATATGACATTGTATATGACATTGCATATGACATTGCATATGACATTGTATATGACATTGCGTATGACATTGTATATGACATTGCATATGACATTGTATATAACATTGCATATGACATTGTATATGACATTGTATTATGACATTGCATATGACATTGTATATGACATTGTATATGACATTGTATATGACATTGCATATGATATTATTTTCTTCTTCCTGTTGCACGGGATGATATGTGTTGGAGTCCACAAATGAAGACAACATAAATAAACAATGCAGACAACAAGCACCTGTAATAACTAACATACAGTTTATTAACTGTTAGTTACATTTCAAAATGGATGTTTATTTATCATTGCTTGATGGTGATTGCTGTAATTTTTTAAATTATTTTTACTGCTCTACAGTTTCCATAGAAGGTAGCTGTTTGCAAGCATGCTTTTTGATACAGTTGTAATTTTGCACCTTTCAGTCTAATGTTCAGTGCATTTTCTGAAGAATATGAAGTCTGAGACTCCACCGTATGTCATTATTTAGTGACTTCAATCCTCAGTGATTTGCCAGAAAACTGGATATTTTATGAGGAGCAGACCAAAAATATGAGACAAAAATCTAGATGTTCTGTGAAAATATGGAAATTTGAGTGGCATGTTGGCTTACCCGGGATAGCTCTGTTGAGTGAAACCTGACATCAACCTGCCAAACATGAATTAAGAATTGCTACACTCAATGTAGGTTGACTGGCAGGACAAAATTTGGAAGTGGATGATATGAAGGTAGGAAGGTGACTGGATATATCTATCCAGGAGGCAAGATGGAAGGGAAGTGTAGCAAAGCCACTTAGCTTGGCTTAGGATCCAGAGTTTACTACCTAGGAGAAGGACAGGCTAGAAATGGTGTGGGAATTGTGGTGAGGAAGAGGATTCAGAAGGTAGTGAGGGATGTCATCAGAAGTAGTGACAGACTCATGACAATCAAAATCCAGTGTAAGGATAAGACAGTATTCATAATCTCAATCTATACCCCACAGAAGAATTGTGATAGTGAGGAAAAGAGTGCATTAGACAACAAGCTGTAGGATCTACTAGGTAAAGCAGGACACATGAATCGGTGTTGATAGTAAGTGACCTAATGCACATATCAGGACAGACAGAACAGGATACAAGGACTGCCTGGGTTCACATGGGTGGGGCAACAGGAATAAAGAAGGAGACGCCATTCTAGACTTCAGTCTAGGAAATGGCTTGATGGTGGACAATTCACGGGTCAGCAAAAGAGACGATCACAAGATCACATACAAGTGTAGCCAGCATGCAAGCCAGGTAAACTTCCTCCTAGTAAGGGAGGAAAAAGCAATGGGGTAGAATATCCAATTGCAAAGTCATCCCCAGTGAAACAGTTGGCATAGACACCATAAACCACTGGTTGCCACAATCAGCTGCAAGCAGTAGTCAGAGAAGGCTCTAATGTCAGCAGAGACCAGGCTGGAAACGTGAAATTTGCCTGGAGGGGAAAGCACAACAGTTCAGGGAATTACTCAGGGCTGTAGCACTTCAAGAAGAAGAGGAAATAGGTGGAGTTGAAAATGGCAGCACCTCAAAACAGCATATATAAGGACTACAGAACAAATATGTGGCTCAGACAGGTATAGATATAAGGTACATAAGGAAAGCTGGTGGTCGAATGTAGAAATCCAGGAAGTCACCAAAAGAAAGAAGTGCAAGAAAAAGTGGGAGATGGAGAAGACAGTCAGCTAGGAAGGAATACCATTTGGCCAACAAACAGGTTAAGGGAGGAGTTACAATAGCAAAGACCAAAGGCATCAAAGGTACTCTAGCAGCTTTAGGAAAGTGACTCAGTAGATGGCACAAAGAAACTATATTAGGTTGCAAGGCAAAGACAGAAAGATAAAGAAAATAAAGAAGATTGTCAGAAACCCTTCAAAAGGGATGCCAACAACTTGCTCACCAGTCAACAAAGCATCAAAGACACACAGAAGGGGTATTTCAAGCAGCTTCTGAATGAGGAAAACCCCACAGGAGCTGTACTGCCCCAGACACAACCTCCAATGAAAAAAGAGAAGCCAAGCACAGAAATAGTACGAACAGCATTAAGGAAAATGAAGTCAGGGAAAGCAGCAGGCTCAGATGAGGTCACAGCAGATATGATAAAGATGCTAGGTGAGAGAAGAGAGAAATGGCTCCTGAGGGACTCAAAGCAGTATGGAGAGAAAGGCGTATCCCAGATGACCGGAGAATACGCGTACTAGTGCCGGTGTTCAAGAACAAAGGGAACATTCGCAACTGTGGGCAGTACAGAGGTATCAGACTCCTGTCACACTGAATGAAAGTTCTGGAGAGGGTGATTGCCAAACGAATACATAGAGTAGAAAGTAAGATGGGAGATGAGCAGTTTGGACTGAGATCAGGATGCAGCACAACAGACCTGATGTTTTCAGTGAGACAGATAGTTGATAAAAAGAGATGAAAAAACAGTCTAACTGGGTTTGAAGTCCCAGAAACACTGGTAAACTTAGCCCAGACTCTGTACAAAGACCCAATGACTCAAATAACGCAGTGTTCAGTCTCTTAGATGGTTTCCAGTGGGAGTGACTATGCATCAGGGTTCAACTCTGAGCCCACTGCCGTTCATACTGTTGATGGACTACACTAGCAAGCAGGTCAGATGGAACAGATTAACAAAGTTGCTACATGCAGAATATGTGGCATTATAGACAGACTCTGAGCAAGAGCTTCAGCAAAGGATAGGGGAATGGAATGCAAAACTGAAGGCACATGGGATGAAACTGTGTACAGCTAAGACAGTTGTAATGGCAACAAATAGTGGATATCTGAAGAAATTGAGAATTGAGATAGAAGGGTAAACACTGGAAAAGGTTAACAGCTTCAAGTATCTGGGAGAGGTGGTTGAAGAGAAGGGAAGTGTAAATGTGGAGGTCAAAGCTAGAATTAGAGGGGCTGCAGAGAACTGGCACAGAGTGTCAGGGGTAGTGTGTAATAGAAGAATGCCAAAAAAGCAGAAAGGTAAGGTGTACAAATCAGTGGTGTGACCAGTACTACTGTATGTTACAGAAACCTGGAAAATAAAGACATAGCAACTGAGGAAGCCAGATGTGAATGAGATTAAATGCCTGAGACTGGCTGTTGTATGAACACTGTGGGAGAGATGAAGAAATGAGAACATAAGAGCAAAAGCTAATGTAGCTCCAAATGCAGAATAAGTCAAAGAGGACACATTATGGTGGTTCAGGCACATGTGCAGAAAAGTCAAAGGCAATCTGGTGAAGGAAATTTTGGACAGACAGGAAAGAGGCAAGAAGAAATGAGGGCATCCAGCAAAATGGTGAATGGATTGTGTGAAAGATCTGTGACAGCCAGGCAGGAGTGCCGAAGAAGGCAGGAGAGGAGCATTGAATTGAGCGAGATGGAGACAGTTGACACACCATCCCGACCCCATGTAGAAAATGGGAAAGAATGTGGGAAGGTTGATGATGATGGTGATGATGATGTTTGGGATATCTCACTGAATCAGGCCCATTTGCATAGAAGGCACAGGAATGAAATCTCAGGTAATCCTTGAATTGCATAACTTCAAAAATACAGGTCAAGTGCAAAATAACACAGATGTTTGCATAGCACACTAACATAAGTTAATTTGTGAATTGTGCCACACACATACAGTGCAGTGAAAGTATACAGTGACAATGCAGGAGAATACAAATGAATTCCAAAAGAGGAGTAGAGTGTACCTGCAAACAAATCAAAGCTGAAAATGAGTAGAGGAGGAGGGAGGTGAGGAACGGGACATATAGAAGCCAGTATGGAAGGAATGGAAACATATATGAAGGACGGAATTTTGCATGCATGAAGGGGGTGTGATACTAAATGAGCTTATGAACCTAAATAATCAATGAAAGAATGGGAAACAAGTGTGCCAGCAGAGACTATATCACTAGCTGGGGAGAGGAAGGAAAAAAATAGAAGCTCTAGTATCAGAAAGAACAGAATTCTAGAAAAAAATAGCAAGACAAAGAAATGGAGATGGGAAAGAAGGGAAAGGAGAAGTGTGGAGGCACAAGGTACAAATAATGTGCACCAGGAAAGGGAAGGAAAAAGAATTAAGTAGGAGAAGGGAAGAATGCGAAAAATAGAGCAGAGCAGTTGCTAAGGTAAGACAGAGGAAAGTAAAGAAAACTCCAGTGATACAAATGAGCAGATATAAACAATTTAAATGAGAAAGGGAAAATTATCTTAGAAAAGTAAGAGGAAAAATTTACATTACAGTATTAAAACTGCAAGGACAGTTGTTGATGAAACAGGTTTTGGTAAATTTGTGTTAGCACTTCTGATGTTCTCAGGGAGGGAGTTCAAACACCATTTTGTTATGTGCTAAATAATCCATCCCCAGTAAAATGTGGTCCATGAAGACACACAGACCAGGCATTTCATGAAGGAAGACTCCTGGAAATTGCATTCATTTGGACAGATTTTCTGAGATAGGCCTGTTACTGTTACCCATCCATCCATCCATCCATCCATCCATCCATCCACCCATCCATCCATCCAATCATCCACAGCCTCATTTGGACAGATTTTCTGAGATAGTCCTGCTACTGTCATCTACCCATCCTTCCATCCATCCATCCATCCATCCATCCATCCATCCATCCATCCATCCACCTACAACCTCTTGTTCCCCATTTGTCATGCAGTAGATTTAACTCAAAGCTTGCATGGAGTAGTTTTAACTTAATAGTAAACATTTGTAGCATGTGATTTTTCCTATGTCTGCTGACTATGAACCTACTATGAACAATTGATTGCTTTCATTCTTTTCCCATTAATTCCCTGCTGTATGCATAGAAAGCCAAGAGCATTTTCACCCATTCATTCCTTCTGAATTATGCAGGAGGCAGCAGCCATGGGGGTGGACATGTCATCAGGCTATCAGCATACCGTTCAGGGTACATTGCTAAGCACAGTTTGGCTGTCCTTGCTGTTACAGTAACAATGCATCCTGCATTCTGCCAACCTCTGCTAGGATGAAATTATTGGATGTGTGAAAATACCATTTCTCTACCACTCCAAATTCACCCAGAAGTTACTTTTGGAAAGGTCTCTATCACTGTGGTTTCAAAGTAGTACCCATAAGCATCCAGCCCCAGATGCACATGAAACCTATGCATCACACTGTAATTTCTGCAGCTTTGTGGTATATCATGTGAACCATAGCAGACAAGTTAAACCTACATGATACCTCAATGTGCTCTGTTCAACAGGATGTCAGGCCTTTGGCCCCAAACAGAATCTGATCCTAGAAACAAATTAACATACTTACTTCTTTTGTAGAGGACATCTGGGCCTGTTATCATTCGACAACTAAAAGAGGCAGACATTTAATTCAAATGAAAGTGCAGCCACTCTAACACCTACTTGTGAGTAATATTTCTCCTGCAAAATCTGACAGTGTAAATAAACACAAATACAGCCAAATGGTCATTTAGCAAAGTCAGCAATGCACCTAGTCTTCTTACTAGAATGCAGGCAGACAGTCTAACTAATCCAACTATCCTGCAAATCACAAGAATGCAAGCAGACAGTCAAAAGATCTAACCATCCTGCAAATCATCTTAACTACTCACCAATGTTCCAACACAGGTATAGTGACATAACTAGTCAGACATGTCCATTTATTTCCCACCTTAAATATTAAAAATAAACTCCAAATCTGAGAGTACCTATACAACTGCAGTCTATCAAGCTGTTTCCTAAAGAACAAAAAACATCCATTGTTTATTCTGAGTACTTTTAGCAAATAACACTGAAACAAACCCAGGGCCAGAAACCTGTGCATGACCAATATCTTTGGGAAGTAAAAACAAGCAGCAAGAGACACTTTTTATTTAATATAGGAATTTATATTGTTCATCTTACTGCTAGAAGAATCCATAATAGAACCATAGAATTTCAAGCCTGTGTAAAGAATCTCAAATTGCATATAGGTTCATAGGTAAGTACTAGGCTAGCTGCCCTTGTCGGCCATTTTAAGCCTAGCCATTTTCCCTTTTTATGCTTGAAATTTGATATTCCATTTGGTTATAAATTGGTCTTACCCATCCCATGGTCAATAACTATATATTACCCCTAATAAGAATAACGGAGAGCATACCATAGAGCATTTGAAGGGACTCACTCATGGGATAAAACATTAAGGAGTCACCTCTGTCCATTAGTTGTACAGGGGGACAGTCCTGGGGTAAATTTTCTGTTTCCCTATCCATAGATCTAAGTTGTGGTCGAATATGGACATTGATTAACTTTGTTTTATGTGGATGGGGAATGTGTTCCATAGCAGTGGTATCCCCTGTGAGATAAACCTGTCCCTGTAAACTGCTCTGTTGATGTTGCAGAAGAGGTTTTGATCCCTAGACTGAGTGTTTCTGATGTCATTTGACTTGTTGATGTGTAGGAAAGTCACTCTTCTTGCCTTTGGTCAAAATTATTTACCTTTTATTATAAAACTTGTTGATACTATGGTTCCACTATGTGAGTTTGTTTCTGGGATTTATCCTGCACTTGTTCCTATGGGACACAGCTGTATCTATTTGGTGGTGTACATTTTTGTGTATTCAGTGGAGTAAACAGGGTTTGGTGGGGATTTTAAGCTTGCCAATATATCAGTCAGGAGTTGGCAGCTTGTCTTGAAGAAATTTCTAAAGGTACATTGTGTGGAAGGGATCTCTGGTTCCTGTTTTATTTTGAAGGAGACTGTTTTATGGTCATACCTACCAAATGATGATGATAAACAAGGGATGGTGCAAGATGCTCCCATATTAGTAATGACAAGATCCAAGATGCTATGCCCCGCTAGGGGTACTCTGACTAATTGTTTCTGGGCAGTTGTATTGACAAAGTCCAGGAATCTCTGTGCTTGTGCACTAGCAGTGGCGTAGATTTCCCAGTCTATATCTGCAGATAGTTTAGATCACATAGGATAATGGTATTGGGTTCAATACTGAGTGATTCTAATTCACGTAGATATGCTTTCTGGCTTTCTTTTGCCATAGAGGGAGTTCTATAACTAGCTAATGTATGGTAAAGGACCCTTCTGATGGTTATTTGGAAATGAAAAAGCTCTAGTGTGCCATACTGCTTTACCAGTTTTGATGTGAGTCCCTTCTGCATGTAGATTGAGAAACCTCCAGCTTTTGTTCCAGTCCTGCACAGTAGATGGTCTAAACATGTGGAAGGTATTATAGTTCTGCACTGACAGAGAGTGCTCTCCTCTTTTTAAACCATGTCTTGGTCACTACACAGACATCAATGTCCTCCAGATGAAGGGTCTGTAGTGAGTGGAGTTTCATGTCTAGACTCCTAGCATTGATCAGTAACACCTTCATATTTTTCTTTGCTTGTTTCGTTATGTTGGTAGGTTTATCAGGTTGGGATTGACTAAAAAGACACTGTGGAGGTGGACAATGTCTTTGTTAATAATCAAAACTCTAGAGAGGATAGATGTAGGCCATCCCTGTTGAAGCAGAGTGATCTGTTGATCGATTCCTCCCAGGTTGACAAATATTGGCCCCTCTTTGAATGACACCAAAAACTAAGCCAATTACTGAAGTCAGTTTTTTTTTTTGCTCATATCACACTATCATCCCTGGAGAAGGAAGAATGCTGCTCAATGCTAGGCTCATACCTGTCATCATGTCTCCCTTCATATAGCCCAGAGGGTTACACTTCAAGTCATTGGCACCGGCATGAACTATGACAGAGTCATGCTGGTACTTGTTCAGGAACTTGAGTGCATGCATGAGCTAATGGATTCTGGCACCAGACAAGGAACTAACTCACCCTTTCCATGTTCAACCTGGTAAGAGGTACATCTGCATGTCTTACAATGGAGTCATCTATAACAGGAACATTTGGTTGGGTCGATGCCTGTCTTATGGGCTCAGCATCTGTGTCTTTGGGACTCCATGTGCTATGTGAGGAAGTATGCTTAATTTGCTGAGTGTGCTTTGTGTCTGTGTTGTGTTTTGCAGGTCTTTGAGGTTTAAGCAAGTTAATCTTTAGAACTGCAGCAAATGATGGATTATGTGCATTGTGATGGCCTTGGAGAGGTGTGATGTGTGGTGTACTGCTGACAGTTCAGTGTCTGCGTTTACTGTGTGTGAGATTTTTGATTCCAAGGATATTATATATGTACATCTCTCACACACTATGTTATGTTATTTCATTATAGATGATTGTCAGACAGCATGTCTTAATCAGGCTGGCTAGAGAAGTTGTGGGAAGTGCTGCTAATCCATGAGACCAACAGGAATGACTCTGGGAGGGATAATTACAACTGCTTGGAGTGGAATTTTAAAATAATGTTTTGATGGACTTGCTACTGAGTATTTAAATATTATTACTAAACAACTAGCTTGGAAACCATCTTCTGTCACTAGCAAGAACCAGTAAACTAATTATAGTAAAAAAACAACTTACTAGTTGTTTGATACTAAAATCAGTGATTCAATATTAAGCATATTAGCCATTCCTTAAATGTCATTTAACCCATTCATAATATACAGTGAACTTTGCATTCCAGTGTATTCCATCATTACAAATGTCCAGGCAGGAAAAGTGCAGGTGGTGTGGCCATCCTGGTATCTATCAAATTAATCTCATCTGTGACAGTGAGTCATCCCCAGTTAAAACAGGGAGAGAAGTCACTTGTGTTAAAGTTCACATAGGAGCAAGTAAACATAAGGTCATAGTGTGTTGCTACTTCAGTCAGTTTAAATAATTCAACCTAGTCTACCCAACCTTCATGTAGGCTGAGGAATCAGAAATAAGGTTATCATCCCTGAGGATTCTAAAATTAAATTGATAACCCTGAATAGAATGTCAACCACTGGTTGGGTATGTTTAACTAATGCCGATGCCCACTATGGTGGACAAAGCAACAAAGTACAGTTGATATGTTTGACTGGATATTAACAAACATACCCATTTATTTTTTAGGTACTAGTATTTGCAGCTTCCTCATCTATTGATACAAACCACATGAAGCTATACAGTCTCATTCACAGAACCATTTATGAAGAAAATTAAAGCCATAATAAAAATCCATTTTCTTGTGACTGGTAAGGACCTCAGTTCACTCAACGAAACCATCTTAAGTCATGTTAACAGCGTTGATGAACTGATCATATTTTCTCATATATACTAAAATGTTTGAGAGGCTGCTACACAAATATGCCCCCCATAATAAAATAACTAGAGGCAATATACTACGGGGGCTAGAACAGATAGGAGGTTATGAAGAATTGGGATGTAAAATGGAGAAAATACAAAGTCTGTACATTTAAATTAGTTAAAAATAATTATCAACAGCAATATAACTTCTTTTAAACTCAAATTTAGGCTTGCCAAATAAAATTGCTACATTAAAAAGTTACATTCCATTCTTCATCTTTATTTATCTAAATTCTGAAAGGTTATTATCACTGGCATGACCAGTAAAAAAGTCATAGAGAACTGTAAACCATTGTCTTTACTGAGACAAATTTCAATAACACTAATCTTTTCAAGAGCTACTTTGCTTCACAGACTGATCAACTAATAGCAGACAGAAGAGCTCAACACCATATCAAAGAACAGTGCTTCCAGAATTTCAGCTACAACCTCTACTACAAATCTGAACCTCTCCTAGTACAAACAAAACACATGGTATGGCATCTGCAGATATCTTACCACTACCACATATTAGATATATCACTCATTATATATCCTATCCAATTAACAATAGTAGCATCCAGGAGAGTGCAGTGCCAGAAATCTTGTAAAAGAAGTAAAATCCCACCCATAACAGTGCAGCCCAGTTAACATCCTTAGCATCTCCTACCCAAAGTTATGGAAAGGGTTGTATATAGCCAATTAACCTACATCTGTTTTTTTATACTGAATTTTACTAGTTTTGAAATTATAACAAACCATAAACAAAAATAGTAATGTTACAGCATTGTAATACGAACATGAAAACCCCAGAAACATGTTTGTGGTTGAAAGAGACATCTATAACGAACAATGTATTATATGTACAAGCTCAGCATTAACTATTCCCCAACACTACTAACATTTAATGTCCAAAGAGCATTCCTGATCTCTGTGAATGTGTATGTTAAAGTACCTTTGCGGGGTATCATTAACTTATACACCTCTCATGGCCGCTGTTGTCTGAAGTGAGATAAGATATCCTGCCATGGGCATAGGGAGGGATATGACTGAGCCTGTCCCTTTGTAAGAATATAAAATATAACCCAGATGTTTTATTATGATACACCCAATAGACATACCTAGAGGTATGTGCCTCAATTCCAGTTCTTAGTGGCAAGAAGATTAATGATGCTATCCATTGCCCAGAACACATCGAGTACCTGTGAATTTCCAGCGGGCCAATTAGGATAGACTGCGAACACCAAAAAATTCCAGTGTAAGGGTATGTCAGCACTGAGGATATCCCTGCGAACACCCAGAAATTCCAGTCTAAGGGTATGTCCACACTGAGGATATCCCTGTGAACACCCAGAAATTCCAGTCTAAGGGTATGTCCACACTGAGGATATCCCTGTGAACACCCAGAAATTTCAGTCTAATGGTATGTCCATACTGAGGATATCCCTGCGAACACCCAGAAATTCCAGTCTAAGGGTATGTCCGCACTGAGGATATCCTTCAAGGATCTGAATCAGGCTGCCAAATGCAATTTAATCTTAGGACATTCCCCAAAACATATGGATAATTCCTGTTGAACCCCCACACACACACACACACATCTCAAGGAATTATTATCTTTTGCCCTTCCTGAAGACTATAACCTATACAGGGTAAGATAGCACTTATGTATGATTCACATCTGTTGATCATGATATTTTCACCATCGCTTGAGCTTAGAAGGGACTTGCCAAACCGACTCCTATTGCTGTGGAAACAGCTTCACGCCATTCTACTTTTTCCATCTGGTTTCCTTCAACGTTTTAGAAGCATTAGCCCCTTTTAACCCAAATGTTTCTGTATATAGTGTGTGCTCTTCTCTGCAGATAAGTCTTCATTTTTTGCCATGGCATAAAGACTCTGAACCCACCCTGTGAGGGGAAAGAGAGAGAGATCATATTCCTTTAAGTTGAACATAACTGAACCAGTCTGATTCCAGGACATGAAATTCCTCTTTGAGGTCCTATGAACTTTTCAGCCTATTCTCTGCTGGGTCATATACTATCTGGGACTACTTACTCATTCCTTTCCTCACTCAGCAATTGATCAGACAATGTGGTATTGATCTTGGCACCCCGGGGTGATTTCAATGCAGTCAGCAGGTCCCAAACACCAAGCCCTGCTACTAGTCTCCACTCTCTCCAAGTACAACCGTATGCTCCATTCATTCGATATTTTCTAGGCAATCTATGTCTATCACCTGGCTCAACTGTTAATCACCTGGCTCAACTGGAAGGCAATGGCATAACTTTCTATAGGAGCCATCACCCTCCAAACATTTTTGAGGTGCCAGCATTGATGGTTGCTGTTCTTCATGCTTCTTTCCCTAGGATAACATCATTAATAAGGCCTTGGATGATACCCAATAAGCACTGTGTCACTGAGATGTGAGGTAAGATCATTTTCCTGATTGCCTGAACTTCGACAGAGATGGAAGACGAGTTATGTAATCTGGGAAGCAGAGTAGCTACTTTGCTCTGCAAGGAATTCAGGTTGGCTTTCACAGCAGTGTCATAAGAGCTGCATAACACAAGGCCCAAGTATTTGCCACCAGTAGCCTCCTTTAGCCCCTGTCTCTCAAGATTAAAATCAACCCCGATACATTTAACTATCACAGATTTTTCCAGGTTACAAAGCAAATCAAACTCTTTCTCAAGTGAATTAAATAATGCCAACATCCTGCCTAATACCTCTAGCAGATATTCATGCAGAAGTATACATAAATCTGTTAACATCAAACATTTGTGTACAGACCTATCTATGAGTTTCTGTTCTTCAAGCATTTCCCTCACCTGGAATGCTAATTCTTCCATTACAAAGAGGAAGAATGTAGGGGAGACTGGGTGTCCCTTTGTATATTACCAGGCCTGGTGTGACTGTCATTAATCAAGAGCTTGAAAGAAGGGTTCTTGTACAAATATTTCACCCACACAATGAAGCCAATCCTTTCACTAATGTCAGTTCAGGACTTGAAAAAGAAATATGCAGCCACTGTGTCAAATGATTTCCTAATATCAGACAAGATTATACCCATTTCAGCTTTTTCTTTAGAGGGTAAAAGGAAGAATGTCACCCCCCAAGCGTCTGGTATGCTTCTGTCCAGCACAAACCCCATTTATCCTCTACTAACTATCTTGAGAGCAAGGGTCTTAATTTGCTGGTTAGAACTTTTGCCAGGGTTTTCTGATCCAAGTTGACCAGTGAGAGTGGCAGAAAGTTCATGAGTACTGGAAACTGGTCCTGGGTTTTGGGGATAAGTGGGACTATCAGTCAATTAAAATCTGTGGGTAGTTTCGGACCTACCTTGGCTAAAACTTCCCACAGGGCTGTGCCTCCCACTTATAGAATTCTGCAGGGAATTTGTCAATGCCTTTATTACCACTGAACATGGAATCTTCTCTGCCTACCTCTGTGTACATAACAGGTGTATTTAACATAGCAGCATCACTTTCAAAGGGGGAGATGGCTTTGGCTGCCTTAAAACCCCGTGTTTCTACACTGTTCTCTCCATTGGACTATATAAGGTCGTGTAAAAAGTTAGAAAGGCAAATTCAGTATCACCTCTTTCTAACACCTAATTCTCTTGGGATAGGCTAAACCTGGTTAAAAAAGAATGGGGGGAGGGTTGTTGTCTGAAAAAAACAGGCAATGACCCTCGAGTCTGTTTCTTGCTTTCTTGCTTGAGCTACCAAAACTGGCCCTTGGCGAGGAGTTCTGCTTTTGCCCTACATATGTCCATCAGATTCATTTCAGCAGATAAAGCAGCTTCCCTTTCCAGGAGATTTGTCTGCACTCTCCTGAAAACAATGTCCTTCTGGACTTCCCACAATGTGTATAAGTTGAGGGTGAAATATATCTCTCTCTTCTTTCTCTGGCATCCTTCATTTTCCATCAGGTCTCTTCTGATAGCTAATTTACAGCCTTCCCACCACAAAAAATTAAAAGTGGAGTCAGAAGAAGATTTGCTTTCTAGAGTGTCTGCCACTATGCCTTAGAGTAGACTATTGTCCACTTTGTTGTTCAGTCTGAAGTGGGTCCATCTCCAAAGTTAGGTTCTTTGGGGACATTTAATGATCTTATATTCAAGCATATAGGCAAGTGGTATGACAGGTTAAGTTCTATTATTGCAGGTGAGTGTACCCTCTGCAAAGGATAACATAGTACAAGGATCATGTCTTTCCTGGCATCTTGTTTGGAGTGATCCCTAGAAAAAAGGGGATAGCATCATATGGATGGAAGTGCCTCTAGACGTCTAGCAGCCATCCAATTACACATCACCTCCAGACATCTTTTATGGTATTTCCTGCCATAGAGCACATTCTTGGACTCTTCATGTACTAGATTAAAGTCCTTTGCTAAAATTTTAAAGGTCAGGGGTTGCTAACCTTCTGCCAATGTGTGAAAGGTCTAAAAGAAATTACTGTCATCTTCATTGGGTACATATCTATTACCTATAGTTCATTGTTTTCCATTGATGATGCCAGACCAAATAAGCCATCTACCCCAGCCACTACTGTTAAGTTGAACCACCCTTAGTGACCGAAGAAACAAGAAATTACTGGTAAACTCATTCAAATGCCTAGGTGAGCTCTATGGAGATGGCCCTTGTGACTTGCTACTTTCTCTTGCACAGATGATTTTATCTGTGTCTGTATATATGGATGTGAGGTGTTTGCCCACTCATGAAGTTATGCTATGAGTCAGTTATGAGGACATATTTGTGTAGATGTTCTTACATCTGGTTATGTGGAACTTTTTTTCTAAAATTTTATGATAGGGTATAATACAGAGATGAAGAAAAAGTTAGAGGGGGGGCAGCAGTTGGATTTTTGGAGATGGGTATTATTAAGGAATGCTTACACCGACAGGGCATTTTCTTACCTCTTTGGCAGTTAACTCCCTAAGGTAAAGGATAGGTACAAATGGAGTTATATTTTGTCAGGATGGGGGTCTGAATTTTGTGAGTCAACTGTGGCATGGGGGAACTGTGGGTGGTTTTACTGGAGTATTGATGATCATTACACAGTCTATATTTTTTTTCCAGCTCATGGCACTTTTTGAGCCAGAATGTCTTAGGGAATCGAAGTAGAATATGTCTTTTATTAATTTACAGAATAACTTTGTGTTTGAGGCCCTGGCTGATAGGTGCATCCTTAACAATGTCAAATTGGCTTCTTTGATTCCATTTTACATTGTTATCTGAGTGATAAACAGCTATTGTAGAAGGAGTGGTTGTTTGTGGCCTTCCACTGTTTCCAGGTGTTATCTCACTCTTTCATTATGCTTTTAAGGCTAGTGGTTAACCATGGGCAACATTTGCCCTAACTCTCTTTTTGTTCTCAGGAAAGTACCTGTCAAAACTCTTTTCCCAATGGAAATAAAGTGTTGCAAAGCTACATCTAAGTTAGATGTACTATATAGGGAGATCAGTCACTATGGTATAGTCCTGTATGAATTTCATTGTTGCTTTCTCCAGTAGTTCTGCAGTATGTAAAGATGGGAGAGGTGGCTTCGGATTTCTGCACAAGAGAAGTGCTTCAACTGGAATGGAGTCCCTTAGGTCCTTTTAGGTTAGCATTTTATGATTTGCATCCCATGTGTGATATTAGTAATAAGTAGGTCAAATGCGGAGTGTTTACAAGATATATTTGTTAGTCTAGTTTTGACATTAACTAACAGATGTAGGTTATACTGTGGTAGAAAGGTCTCAATCCATGTACTTTTGTCCGAGAACATATCTACAGTATGTTGAAAGTCACCTACAATTATGTTGTTAGTTTCGTTTTTTGAATGATCTTTGTTATAATAATCAGCTGTGGAGGAGGATGGGGTATATAAACTGCTGCTAATAATGTTCTAATACTGTTTTTTGTGGATAGGCTGATGAGAACCCAGTCTGGGTCTTTATCTGATTTATGGCCACTATTAGCCACAGAGTGAGTTTTTTTTCAGGTAGTTTTTCTGACTAGTAACACAGTAACCCCACATGTCCTGGAGTTTGGCATGTTGTAAAGAAAGATGTCACATTACTTATTTAAATAGTAAGACTGGTGGAGGTTTTTAGCCAAGTTTTAAAGACAGCTAGTTGTCTGGTTGTTTTTCAGTAACCCATACTTCTATGCAGTCTAATTTGTTATTCATACTTTCTAGTTTACGTGACATATTTTTATTTGTCTTTGGACATTGGATAATTAACGGTAGTGGATGGATGTGAAGCAAACATAGTGCTGGTATCACACCTCTCAGCTGTCTCTGATTTTCAGGGACATCCCTGAATTTGACTCAGACTTTAGATCTGTCTCTCTTAATCCCTTGTAAAACTGGTGACTTTTTGAGAAAAGGTAGTGAATCACCCTTATGTCAATAATCAGAGTTAAAGACTTTTTCCTTCAGAAAAAAAAGAAATCTTACTCTGGCAATGTCTCAAGTTAATAGTACTAATATTTTACAACGGTCTCTGACTGTTTCTGAAGTTGTCTCTGATTCTCTTTAGATTTATCCCTGATTCTTTGAGAGCTATGCTGGTTCTGGGGTGGTACAGCTGATGACTGTTGACTGCAGTGAAGTCTAGTATGGAGATACTGCTGGAACTGTATTAAAGTTTATATCCCAGTTAATGTGATATGTATATGGCTTTATTTATTCCTCATACTGCTATCATGTGGAACACTCATAGGTTCATAGATTCAGAGGTAAATACTACCCTATCAGTCAGCAAACTATTACAAGCCTAGCTAATAACCAGAGTTTACAATCAAACACTGCACCTTGTATCTCTGAGGTAAAGACCTTAACCATTATACCAGACTTCCCCCAAAAAATCTATTGGAATTTCCTGACCAGGAATCAAACCCATGACCACAAGGTCTTCACATAAAGTTAACTTTTTGAAGTGTGTGTACATGTTTCTGTATTGGTGTGTGTGTATCTAGTTCCTTTTAAAAGAAGAAAATAACACAAAAAGTACAGAATTTAAATCAAAATAGGTGGGGGGCTTCACCCCCCCCCCACCCTAACTATATATACTAACTCCAGGGTCACACTACATTGAGGAAGGGGACAAATCCCTGTTATTTGCCTTAAAGTGTACTGAAGTACTAGTTGTCAGTCAAATGAGTTGTCAGTCAAATGGGTTTCAGTCAAATGGGCTGTCGATCAAATAAAAGTAACCCATATATATATATATATATATATATATATATATATATATATATATATATATATATATATATATATAATATATACACACACACGTGTGTGTGTGTGTGTGTGTGTGTGTGTGTGTGTGTGTGTGTGTGTGTGTGTGTGTGTGTGTTCATTGGTTTGGTGAGCAAGCTTGTCTGCCAACACTTTTATGAAATCATTCTGAGGTGCACTTGTTATGCTAGCTCCCACATAACCCCTCTGTAAATATACTAACTGTACAACTGATGGAAAAATGAATAATTATTATTATTACAAAACACAGTGAGGCCAAAGACTTATATATATATATATATATATATATATATATATATATATATATATATATATATATATATATTATTTATTTATTTATTTCCAGTTTGATGACCGGGTGACCGGGGAGGTCCACTGGGCTCATGGAGCCCGTTTTCAGTGGAGGCCCTGGGAGAAAAGCTCCACATTACATACAAGTAAATCAAAACTTATAATTACAATCATAGAATTATATACAGAGATGTAGCGAATTACAAATGCATAAGATGAGCACTCTTCATGACATACAGACATAGTTGATTAGAGAGCCATTTGTACAGCATATGGTTGAACTGAGGCAGCAGAATAATCTGAACAAAATACTAATAACTATCAAAATTGTAACTTTTTTTGTTGGTAGTTACAAAGACTGAAAATTTGAAAGATAGTAGTAATTATTGGTTTTGTAGAAAGTGGGAGAAATAATGGAGGACAGTAGTGTGTATACAATGTATACATTCAAGATAGTGGTGGATACAATGTATACATTCAAGACAGTGGTGGAAGAAGAGAGAGGTAGTATATTTATAGTATGCAAATTTCAGCTCCCCCACATTACAAGATGAGGGCTGCAACATTATATTTTGTGTGTAAAAATGCTTCTTTTGACATGTCTGTGGGGGACTGGGGGTGTATGTGGTTTGCCAGTGTGGTGAGCATAGTTTTTTTTTTGTTGTAATGGTTGCTTCCTTTACATGGTGCACTGTGCAATCCTCCTTTTAAGGTATTTACGGTCACTCTGCATAGTTTTCTGTAATGCAGCTCTACAGATATGTTATTATTATTATTATTAATTATTCCTAACACTGCATATGCCCCACTGATGACATATGACATTCTTATACCTTTTAAATGTACCTTGTTAAAAGGGATGTTCCTCCTTTTGTGTCTTAAAAATACCATGTACCACACTGAAACGATCTGTTACACATTCAGATTTAAGACTTTTTTCAGAAAGCAACCATCGGAGAAAAATAATTGAATTGTGTTAATTCATCAAAAGAACTGTTTATAAGTATGAAGAAACAGTTATCAGCCATGATGTGAGCTTCCTGGTTGATGTTGTTACTAAGTGTTCCACATTTTGCCTATTTGGACCACATTGCGATCGGCAGTGTTTCACCTTTTAGAGATGGAAGGTTAACAGCTATGGTTATTCTACAACCACTCTGTGTTCATTACTGTGCTTCTCTATTCCACAACAAACAATGTTCAGGCTTAGCTATACATGGGTTGCTCTGATTATACACTGTGTGTATGTTACATTATTTATCCACATGCATGAGTGACACATTTCTTTGAGTTTTGTTTTCTGTTCTCTTCCTTCTTATGTGCACTACATTGACTGGGCCATAGTATAGTGTACCTTTCTTGGGAGGGCAGATGTAAGCCAAGGGCATGTGAATGACTGTACACAGTTACACACAATGTGTGCCTTTGGGTAACCTCCCCAAGGGTGCATCATAATGAGTAGAATGTGCTGCATGTCCACATGCCATAGAACTTGGCCAGTGTCCGGTTCTGTTTAACACTTTTACTAGCCAACAGTTATTTATCTACATGTTCTCTACATGCTAAAATGTCTGCTCCTAGGTTGCCTTTGGCGTGCTTTGTGTCTTCTGTTTTACTTTAATATCGCATTATGTTGGATGTCATACACTACATTACAGGTTTCTATTTCATTCACATGTATGTTTCGCACCCAGGATATGTAGGATTGTATCCTTAATTGGATTATGCAGGAAATAACAGAATGAGTTACCTTTAAATATTTGATTCATTGCTGACACTACTTCATAACATGGATGACACAACAATCATGCGAAGCTGCTGAGGAAAAGGAAATCCATGTGTATTTGTTTGCCATACCTTGTAATGTTTAATTTTAATTTTCACAAATCCAGTTCTTATTTATATCCACTGTATTGAGCTGGAACAAAAAAAATGTGTTGTTTTACTGTATGGGACAAAGTATAGCTGAAACACAGACCCATTGTTTTATTTTTATGAAAGGAAGGCTATGACATTTACAGCTTTCTGTATTCCTATCAAGATGCAAACATGAAAACCACTAAGATAATTAGACTTAACTATCTGGTAATGGTTTACATTCATACTTCTCTGGTTGGAATCCAAGTGAAACAAACTATAATACGGTGAATTGTACTTCAAAAATATAAAGGAACTCAGAATGACTCAAAATATCTGACACAGTCTATAACTGGATTTCTGGAGAATTCCTGACTGCTAGGAAAAATATCCAAGAGATGGTAACTCTGTCTCCTTTTGCAACAGCTGCTTTAATATATTACATGTGCTTATTGGCTGGGTAATTCTTCATATATCTACAGCTGTGCTTTATGGCATTGTGAAGCCATTTGTTCAGCTCATAGGTAATATACTGCATTCTTACTAAATATATGGTTCTGACACACACACACACACACACACACACACACACACACACACACACACACACACACACACACACATTATTAATACATGGAGGTGTATACAGTGCAATTTATTTTTTTTATTTTATTTATTTTACATTTGTTTACCAGGAATTCCAGCTGGGCACAAAAACCCCTTTTCAGTGGAGGCTCTGGGAGAAAAGCTCAAGTACATGCAGTACAAACAAAATCTTTTAAGTGATACAATATCATCGATGTCAGACAGAGTACAATTAAAATAAATTTTATAGTGCCAAAATAGATAAGATAGCAATTACACATACGGTTGTAAGCCTTGTATTCTATACTTATATAATTAAATAACTATGCAGTACGGAGTTATTCAGAAAGGGAGGAAAGGAAAAGGTTGATTTAATTACGTGATATTAAATGAAATGAGTGGTAAGAGTTAAGAGAGGCATAGGCAGAAGGTGGGATGGCTGAAGACAGAGTTGTAGTGGGTAACAGAGTAGAGGAGAGCAGAGGTATAGCAGGAGGAAGAGGAGGAAGACAGCAGAGACGTTAAACTTATCCTGGAGAGCATGTGGGAAGGACATTCCAAAGGGTACCTACCATTTTGGCTATAAGGAGGCTTCCAATGCATTAGTGATGACTAGGAGGAGTTTGTATTTAGAGCAAAGAGCTTTGGTAGGGTGGTAGTGTTGAAGCATGTCTTTTAGTGCTGGACAGTTAGGGTAGTACATTAGCATATGAGCTAGTAATAGCTGACTGTAGTGGGGATGATGTGGGAGTTCAGTCCATGGTAGGGTGGTAGTGATGAAGCATGTCTTTTAGTGCTGGACACTTAGGGTAGTACATTAGCGTATGAGCTAGTAATAGCTGACTGTAGTGGGGATGATGTGGGAGTTCAGTCCATGGTAGGGTGGTAGTGATGAAGCATGTCTTTTAGTGTTTGACACTTATCAGGGCAGTACATTAGAGTATGAGCCAGTAGTAGCTGACTATAGGGGAGGTGATGTGGGAGTTCAGTCCATGCTAGGGTGGTAGTGTTGAAGCATGTCTTTTAGTACTAGACACTTATCAGGGTAGTACATTACAGTATGAGCTAGTAATAGCTGACTATAGTGGGGATGATGTGGGAGTTCAGTCCAATTTAGCTGTTTAAGAGCAGAACAGAGACGAGCTCTAAAGGTGAAATTTGCATCAAAACATGCTATTTTATTGTAATATTATTCCAGCTTTGTTTGTGTAGATGTTTGTTAGGTTGTAAAGCATGGGAGGACACAGAGTAAGGTAGGTAGGAGATAGGCTTTAGCTTTGTTTTTTCTATTTCTGACTGTTAGGTAGGGTTTTGTTCTATACAAGAAGCTGAGCTTTTAATGTGTGTGTTTTTTTTGTAACAGTTTGGCAATGTATGTCAAGTTTAATTTCAAGTTGCATTAAATTGTGACTCCTAAGAGTTTGATGTTAAAAACCTGTTCAATCAGGGTGTTATTTAATGAAGTGAGTTTGCCAAGAGTTTTGCTTTGGGAGAATGTTTTTTGGATGAAAAGTAGGAATTTTGTTTTTCTGGGGTTAAGTAAGAGTAGGAAATGTCTAGCAAGGATTCTATGTACATAAAGGATTATTGAGTAATTTCTTAAAGGTTTTGTAGGGTAGAGGCTGTACAGATGAGTGTAGAGTCATCTGCATATTGAACAAGAGTGGCGTACTTGGAAGCAGTATGTAAACCATTTATAAATCTGTTAATCAGGAGGGGTCTAAGTATGAACCTTGTGGCACTCCCTTAGTAAAGGGGTAGAAACGATGAGTATTCTTGCAACCATGTGACTGCTTGGAATCTATATGTTAGGTAGCTATTAAACCAAGAGAGGAAGGAGGGGTGATACCCAAGGAGGGGAGTTTTAGTAATAGTTTATGGTGAGAGACAGTGTCAAATGCTTTTGACAACTATAAGAATAAGGGTGATACTATGTTTTTGGTTTATGTTTTTATTAATGGTGTCAGCAAAGTGAAGTAGGGCACTAGTGGTACTAAGGTTAGGATCAAAACCATGTTGTTTATAGGAAGGTATTGCACTAATTAGGAATGGATACACTTGTGTAATACTTGAGAAAATGGTGACAAGATGCCTATTGGTCTGAAGTTGGAGTAGTCAGCAGAGGGCCTTCCTTTATGAAAAGGAAGTAGGTATGTCTTCTTCCAAATGGCTGGGACATGAGGTTCTAGAATGGATCTTCTTATTAGTATAGGTACTGGATATGACAGAGACTGAGCTACAATTTTTAGAAATTCAGGAGGAAGGTTGTCTGCAGCAGAGCTTGTAATTTTTTAGTTTTTGGAGATATTTTCTTTTGGTGGAGGTAGGGACAGGTTTCAGTGAGAAGTGAGCTTGTGGGGGTTGATGTGATGTTGGGGTTGTCTTTGATTAGTGAGGCTATAGCTTGATGGAAGTATTTGTTAAAGTTATTTGTGACTGTTGTTGAAGTGTCTTCTGGGGAGGTAGTAGGTTGTTGACTATGGCCTGGATTTAGTAGATTTTGGACTAATGACCAGAATTTTTTAGGAGTATTTTGGTGTGCCTGCTGTAAGTTAAAGTAGTGGAGTATTTTGTCAAGACTTATACTGTGGTTTTATTTCTTATCTGTCTGTCTGTAGTGTAGAAGTTTTTTCCTGGGATTTGTTGGCATGCCATGCTTTCCAGGCCTTGTCTCTAAGCACCATTAGTTGCATATTGTTTTTAGATAGCTATGTTGCTGGATTAAATTTAACCGCAGTGGTGCAGCGTTTAGTGTTGTCGCCTCATAGCAAGAGGTTCTCCTGTTCGATACTCGGCTGGAGCGCCTTCTGTGTGGAGTCTGCATATCCTCCCCATGGTCAAGTGACGTTAAAGACATGCAGGTAGGTGCGTGTGTGAATGGGCATGCCTTCTTTGAAGGTTGGGTGTCAGGCTGGCAACTCGGCACCATAAAAATCAGCTGCCAATCATTAGCGGAGGGGAGTTCCGCTGTGGCGACCCCTAACCGGGAAAAGCCAAAAGACTTTTACTGCTGATACGAGCATGTTTGTTCAGTATATTGTAAAGGTTTGTTAAATTCAAGGGTGGCTTCCTTTAAGTGAAGATTTTTTAACACATTCCAATTGTATTGCTTGAAAGTGGAGATGAAACTGTCTACATTAAAATTGTATAGGTTAGAGGAGAGGCCTTTGAGGAAGATTAGAGTGCATAGATTGCAAGGTTTTATGTGAGAATGTTTGTTAGTACACAGGCTTGTTCAAAATCTAGGAAACAACTAATATATTCTCAGGATCTATGTAGGGTAATTAATCATTCTTCTTTTAAGAATACTCCAAAATTCATAAGCTGGTTGTATGGATTTATCTATAATAATCATAATATGAAGAATTCTATTTCAAATTTATATAAAGAGTTAATAACTTACAAAACGACTCCTAAATCATCTTACTGGCAACATATCACTAAAGGTTACTCGATACATCTATCACCAGAAAATAAATCAAACATCTTATTTTCTGTTAAGCACACATCTAATTCACAGTACTGGAGAATTTTTAATTGGAAATTTTTTACATAGAGCATTTTTAACACATGATAAAATTGCTAAAATTAGTTCTTCCAGAAATGGTTTATTTTGGAGATGTCAGCAAGAGTCTAGAGCTGATTGGAATCATATTTTTTATGACTGTATTAACATTAAAAATTACTGGGGTGCTATTAATAACTTTCTACAGGCCACATTTACAGAATCATTTGTTTTATCTAAAGCTCTAACTCTATTAAATATAATGAAGGTCCCCACTTGAATAAAACAAACTTGCATTTACTTTGGACAATATTGGCAATTGCCAGGAAATGCATAACCAGAAGGTGGAACCCCAACACAGCTCCTACCATGGAAGACTTTTTATCTTTACTAAAGAAAACAGCACTGATGGAAATTAAAATTAAAGAACTTAGAATTGATCCTAAGCCATTAGTAAAAAAACTCTTGGAGGAAAGTTTTATCATTGATTGATACTTTGCAACTGGAATCAGTCTTACTCTGATAACTGTTTAATTGTGTTCTTTATTCATGTTTTACGAGTTGTTTGATTTCGTTACTTATGTCAGGTTGAATGTAAATATTGTATTTAGTTGTTTAAATTGTTAAACATAATACACTGAATGTTTTTTATTTTTTGAAAATAAAAACTACATGAGTAAATAAAAAATTGAGGAAACAGGAACATAAAAAAAAAGAGTTAAAGAAGGAAGATAACGTAGATGAGATGGTAGAGGATGGTATTGTTGAAATGATAGTACATTAAGTGTTGTGCAGCAGAGAGTTACGGCACAAATTCATATAGCTATATTAGCAGCAATTGAACCAGGGGAGGTGCAGGTGCAGAGCCATTTATCTATTAGACGTTGTTTGAGTTGGAATTTAAAGTCTTTCAGGTTGCAGACTGTTCTTAAGTGGACTGGAATGGTATTTCAGCTATTAGCAATGCAGTGTGAACCCACTGAACATCCTACATTGTTTTTAGGTTTAGTTATGGAGAGTATTGATTTGTCAGTGGAGCACAGAGGGCCTCTTAGGAGTATAAAGGTGAATGATGGAGCGAAATGATGGAAAACTGTCAGGACTGTGCAGTAGTTTGAAGGTTATAATTAATTGTGAGTACAGTACAGCATTATTTAGTCTGAGCCAGTTTAGATGTTTTAGAGAGAGGTAGTGATGTGATCTACATTGTTGACTGGCTGCGAATTTGGCCACTTTATTGCAGCATTGTTCTAGAATGCCTGATAGAGAAGAGTTCAGAGTGATTAGGATAAGAGAGACATATAAAAGGGTGGAGAGCAGAAAAGAAGTGACAATGTCTTGTGTAACAGAGTCATTGAGGTAGTGTTTTACTCTATAGAGGCAGCCTAGCTTTTGGTGTGTCTTCTTTATGGCGTGTTGTAGATGGAAATCACATTTTAGGTGGTCATCTATAATCACACCCAGTAGTTTGGTGTGGGATACCAGATCTATACTGGTCTTGTTGCATGACAGTATGTCAAATGTATTTTTTTGGTTGGAGATAGAGCTGGGGGTGAACAGTAGTAGTAGTTTCATTAGTTTATTTATTTATGTATTTATTTATTTTGGATTCAGGAGGAGTTGTGAGTTATCAAGCCAAGCTTCTATGGAGGAAAAAGACTTCTGGGTAAGTGTTTGGAGCACAGGTAGTGTCCTAGCAGCGCATATTAGAGTGGAGTTGTTGGTGTATTGCACTATGGTGGCCTCTTTGGTTGCTGTATTTAGGTTATTGATAAATAAATTAAACAGCAGTGGTCCTAAGATGGAGCCTTGTTGGACACTGATGGATATAGGAAGGAAAGAGGAGAAATCATGTTGCCATTTCACTACTTGGGGCCTATCAGTGAGGTAAATACAAAACCAGTTAAGTTCTGTGGGTGACACCCCAAAGAAAGAGAGTTTAGTTAGAAGAATTTGATGACTGACTGAGGATTTTAGGACCAAGGAATGAGGAACATTCCTCATAATGAGGTACTGCTGTGAGGTATGTTAAGTAGTTTAGAGGAAATTAGTTTTCTGGGAATACTAATTATCATCTTTTTCATGGCCCTTATGTGTTGACCATCAGCCTTCTCTCTGCTGACCTCCCTGCCAGCTCATTCTTTTGAACCACAGCCATTAGGTCAGTGGTGGGAGTGAAGACTGGTCAGCAGAGAGACTGTCATCCCCTCAGGGCAAGAAATTTGGTCCCTTACAACTCTCCTAGTGATTTAACATGTATGTCACCAAGGCAGTATCTGTAGTACCAAGCAATGGTGCACATTTCCACATTGCATGCACCAAATATGGCTACATTGCTCAAATACCTGCTAGACCAAGCACATATCACTGGTACATGTGCTTCTTGCTACTACTCCAGCAACTACCAAATGTCTGCACTACACTACAGGGGGACAAATCAACCCCCTCCCAGATGGCCAGTCACTCCCACTTGCATCACGGAACAGCAGCAGGTGAGTCTATGTGGGTAGGTGAAGAGAGGCTGCAATACTTCTCACTTGCCACTCACTGCTAAACCCTAATGATAGAAGTTGCAGGTATTACTATTAGGAGTAAAACAAATGGTCTGGTCATTTGGCAGAAAGGTGAGGTCAGCAGGTGTGCAGTGAATTATTCAACAAAGAACTTCTAGATAAAAATTCAAGCCTTAGTATTTTTGAACTGTACGTGATCACTTTTGCATATTGCTCTGCATCGAAAAAAGGTCATGATTTGGCACACATTAAAGTTTATAGAATAATGACAACCATTTTCTATTAGTTCGGAATGAGTCAACATGTTAAGAGGTGCAAATACTTATTGCAATTAAAGGTAACCTCTCTCATACAAATGGGTATCAGTACTAATACCAAAACTACACATATATATATATATATATATATATATATATATATATATATATATATATATATACTGCAAAACAAATATTGATTTTTTTATTGCATTTGTTTACCAGGATAGTCTGACTTGGTACATGCAGTGACCTGTTTTCAGCGGAACCTGGGGTAGAATAGCTCCAGTTGTGTATAAAATCCATAATATAACAAAACGTCAGCAATACATAGTGAACAAACAAAACATTAGATAACACAAGATCAGTATTACATAAAGGAACTAATTCAAAGCCTAACATCAGACACCAACACAGTTTTGCTCTTATCGCTAGGATAGCGCAAATGCTATGTTATTCACCTCTGCGAGTAACTAGGGTTATCTAGGGCTCATCATCCATTTGGTGGTCTTAAATGATATCTTTTGGCGGGATTTTCCTTTAGGTAGTTCATTGGTGGTGTGGTGATGATTAGCGTGTGATGTGGACTGCAAGGCACCCATGTAACTGGTTTCAGTGGGCTGGGTGTCCATAGTAGCATTGTGTAATGTTTAGAAGTGTAGTATAAGGCTCAGTAAAAGGTTTTGGCTGAATTGCTGAATTTTTTGAGATAGTGTCTCACATTTATTTTTTCTGGTGGGTGTCCAATACTGTGATAGGTTGCACATTTAACTTAATTGAATTAGGTTCATAGGTTCATAGGTTCGTACTAGGCTATCTGCCCTAAGGCATTTATAAGCCTAGCCAGAGTGTATGTGGCTTACACCACCCCTTAGGATGAGAATACTACGCCCTTTTAGGGTTTAGTTTACTATTGCTGGATTGCTGGATTTAGTGTTGTCTGGAGTGATTTCCCCTAAGATAGACTTTGGTGGTGGTGTTAGTAGTAACTTGAGGCCTTCTGGGTTTGATTGACTGGTGGTAGTGCTGCAGCGTGTTGTCCAGTTTGAATTTCATTATGTTGGATGAAGTAATATACCTGGTGGTGTTTTTTCCCCTAGGATAAGCTCTTGGTAGTGTGGGTTTAGTGCTTTGTGGCTCCCTGCGGCTAGGTTGCTTCCAGCCGAGCTGTGACTGTTAGGCTCTTTCGCAGGCTTTGAGGAACCCATGAGTAATGGTCACTCACCGTGCATGCAGAGTGCAAAGTTAACTGTTATGGGGGAGGGCAGGGGGATCCTACAGATGTGCGGACACTCCATAGCCCTTAATGGTTCTGATGTTTGACACATGACCTGCGGTTGCTTTATTTATTAAATATATATAAAAAATAGATAGTCATGGAAAGAATCAGGAGTGGTCAGCTTGGCATACATGCCAGAGAGTACAGAGGGCAGTTTAGAACTTGGTTATATGCAGCTGTAATGGCTTTTGGTCTGGGAGTGATATTGTAGATGGGTGCTTCAGATGTTCCTTTGTTGAGCTCATGTTGCACTACATGTAATAAGGGATCAGCCTTCAGCAAACACTCACAAAGTAAGAGTAGCATCTAAAGCAGATATTGGAAGGGGGTGCTACATATTTCCTACAGCTATTCAGTGGCAGTTTAGAGGAGGTGTGTCTTCTACAGGAAAATATAATAGCCCGATAAAAAAAGTAAAGATAAAGCAGGTCCCAGCATGCTTAATCCATGTCTCTTCAAGTGCTTTATTGACAGTTCACAGCAAGAGTTCTAAGCCAGAGCTACAGTACAGAAAAATATGCTGAACAGGACAAAATAACTGCCTTTGAAGCATTTATTGTATGCCAGAAGGAGACAGCTTTCCTTGCTTTAATAAAAAAAAAGAGTAGAGGAGTTTACCTGGAAACACGTTAGAGGATATGATTCTTAAATAATAAAAAAAAGCAAATAAATAAATAAATATTAGTGAGAGGAAGGTACAGTTTACAGATAGATGGGGGTCCAGGCCAGATAAAATAAGCTTGAGTGCAGATGATTTTTGGTTGTATGAAGAAGTGGGTGTTAAAATCATTTAACATTGGCAGTGATAAGCCTTTGAGTCAATGGCACTGCATGTGATTTTTTTTCACAGTTCTGAATATTGTTCATTCTTTTACAGATGGCAGAAATGCAGAGTCTGAGACAGAGATGGGTGTCCATTGTCTTGCAGGCAGAAGAGCTGTTTTGGGAATTGCCAGCAGGTGAGTCTATGTTGGTCAAAGAATCTGGTGTGTCCAGTCAGAAGAGGAGAGGACAGGTGATAAAGATCAGGTCGGGGGCCCAAGGGAAAGCAGTCAATGGATAGCAGTACAGTGGAGTTTTTGACTGCTGGAGCTAGGCACAATGTGGTCGTAAGTAATGACACATTGTTGGGAGTTCAAGTGGGCATGTCAGACTTAGTGCTGTTTGGGATAGGCTCAGGGGAAGGTGAGGACAGGGAGTCACCTCAGCAAACCGGCAAAAGGGTAAATGTCATAGAGGATTTGGAGAGGTTTAGTGCAGGGATGCACCTCCAAGAGGATGCAGTCAGTGGGGAAGGTAGCTTACAGTTGTCTGTAGGGAGTTTAGGGTCATCTGTAGGACAGGTAGAGTCACAGCAGCAGGAGGTAGGTTTGGATTTTGGGATCTGACCGAGTGATTGGTTGTCTACACAGGCCTTAGGTCAAGTGAAAGTGGGGGTCTTTCTGACCCCTCACATACTGCCATCAGTTAAAGAAAAGATCTGGAAGAGAGGGTACATTATCATTTTTGAGCTAATTGATGTGGAAGGGGTTTAATACTTGATGGAAGCAGAAACAGCAAATAATAAAGATCTAGCGACTTTAGCAGCTTTGGGGCACAGGCCAGTAGGTAAGCTATGGGCTAGGATATGGGAAAATTGGGTGTTAGGTTTTGTGTAATACATGGCGGTTTGGTTGGAAAAGGATAACTCTTTCACATTACCATGTCTAGCTTATTTTTTCAAGATCTGTGAGGCACAAGGTCTGTGGGCAGTGAATGCCTGGTTGTGGTATGATCAGCGGTTTCATAAATAGAAAGTGGTGGACCAGTTGCTGCAATGGGAGGTTAGACACCCTGACATCTTATTGGCCACTATGATGGATAGCTTTGGGGCTGCTAATAAGGGAAATAAGCCAGGAAGGGAAGGGGCTGGAGTGTGCTAGGCTTTTAATGTGGGGTGTTGTTTTTGGATGGCATGCAGGTTCTTGCACACTTGTTCTTGCTGGGTTTACATCACTTCAGGTAGAGAGTGATATGGCATGATATCAGAGGTCTCAGATAGCATCAACTCATGGAGAAGTTTGCAGACATATCAAGGATTGGGCTTCCCCGAGTTTTAGTGGTCCATCTGGCATCTAATGAGTTGGGTCTCATTTCAAAGTGACATTTGGTATTTATGATATTAGAAGATTTAGCTACTTTAAAGAAGTCATATCGAAGTATCTGTATTGTGTGGTCAGAAATAGTACCATGTTTAATTTGGAGAAATGCTCACAGTTTTATACATACAATAGACCATAGGAATTTTGATGACAGGGACCCTGTTTGGTTCAGAGACAATGGTGCACATTTGAATGAGTTCAGGCTGGACTTACTTAATGTGCACTTGGCTTTTTTTTTAGAGAGTTTGGTGAAGGTCTTGCAGTAAGTGAGGAGGAACAGCCTGGATCAGGCTGATGGGCAGAGAAGAGAGGCAGGCTTGCCCCTCTTCTGTTCCCCCTCTGGTATTGAGGTTTAAGGAGTTTTGAGGATGAAAGTGAGTGGTGGGACATTGCTCTCAGAAGTGAGAGTAAGTGAGCGGCGATGGTGACACTGCTTATTTTGGGCGGGGTGAGCAGTGATACACTGGCCCAGTAAATGGTTTCCTGAATGTTCATACTATGACTAATAAATTAAGAATGTTGTTCAATAAAGTTGTATTTAAGAAAGCTTAATAAAGGCTGTCAGATGCCATTTTGGTGTGGTGTGTTTTATTGAAGGTAATGGGGACAAACTCTTTTTAAATAAAAAAAAATCAACACAGGTACTAACCTATGAAACTATGAACCTATGAACAGTGGAACCAGGATATATTGCCAACAGAAGCAACTAGAAGGAAAGAGAGGGAGAAGTTAGTACTGGACACTAGGGGCCATAGATAGCCAATACTGGCCACAGTTACTAGGACAGGAAGAACATATAACATGGAAAAATGAATCACCAGGCAAGAGAAGGTTCTAATATGAAGAACTGGTAAACCAGCTAGGACCAACATGCTGAGGTAAAATAAAGAAGAAGGCCTAGCCACCAATAATACAGTATTTAATCAAGGTTTGAGGAATAGTGTTGTAAATAAAGAAAGAGAAAGTTGGGAGAGATGTCTGGAGAAATCATGGAAATATATTGGAGTAAAATAACCTGGATCCCAAGACTAGCAGTTAAGAGGAAAGGTACATAATGTTTTAATGGAGGTATCAGCAGAAGTTTTTTTATACATTTTCTAGGCTAGAGAAAATATACCCTGATACTACACCAAATCGCTGGAGATGTCAGGATGGAGAAAGAAAAATAATGTAGGGACATATTTTTGGAGCTGTAGAACTTTAGCACAGTTTAAAGCAGACATAGATATATTACTAAAATTATTTATTTATTTATTTATTTAACATTTGTTAACGGGGAAAGTCCAACTTGAAACAAAGCCAGTTTTCAGAGGAGGCCCGGGGAGAAATGCTCCAGATGCATGTCTTTAATAAATGAATGAGCAGGCAAGAAATATCCCTAACAAAGGATTTATGTTTTGCAGGAATGTGGGAGGAAAGTACATTCACTCATGCTATAGAAAACTTAATCTGGATGGTGCTGTTGCTTGGTAATAAACCAATAATAAGAAAATGGAAAAGCCAGTTATCTCCAGCTATAGAAGAACTTGCAACTTTAACTGATGCATTGAAGAAAGGTGAGGAAATACATTGGTTAGGTAAATCCAGAAACTTACAAAGAGAAGGCAACTGTGCCTGCAGTATTTAGAGACGATATGAAAGAAATGTGAATCTGATAGAATTAGTGACATGAAACTGTACATAAAAGGAGTCAGTTAGATCCAGTAAACTCTCATCTTCTTAATCTCTGACAAAATTTAAAGGGTATTTATGCTATGTTATTTTATAAAAATAATAATATATCAGACTATAAATGTGTTTGGGATATTGTTCCATATGAATAACAAGTAGATACCTGTTAAGAAAGGAAGATGTATGATATTGTTAGCAGATTTAGTATACAAAGAGTGTGAACAGTTTTATGAAGTGGCTATAGCAGAATGTGAACACAGTGGACTGGATTTGTTTGATGATTGTATACTAGAATTGCTATTGTAAATAAAACAAGCTATCTTGTAAAAAATGTGTCTGACAAAACAAAACAAAACAAAAAACTTCTCAATACAACTATCCATTCATTTCACCTCTCAGTAATTACCTCCGATCTGACACTAAAAGTGTTTTATAAGACCAAAATACTAGTTCTATGGGTCCAGATAACACACCAGGCTATTTCCTATGCAGTATAAAATACACCCTATGAGACCTCATCCTTAAAAACTATTCAGCTGTACCATCTCCTGACTGGATATGTACGAGAAGCCTGGACAACAGCTACAATAGTTCATCTACACAAGGGAGGCCACATCACATACCATGGCAGCTACAGACCTATCTGAATCACCAGCATCATTTATAAGGTGACAGAATGCATCATTATAGAGCTTATCAACAGGAGCATAGGAAAACTACAATCTGTAGACCTAAAGCAATTAAGCTTTGTAAAAAAAAGGAGCCTGCCTATTAAACCTAGGCTATTTTCTTTGAAAGAGTCATATAATCTCTAGATGAGGGTAACTCCATGCATGATGGCAAAGTTTATGGATGACTGTAGGATTGGAGTCATCATCAACTTTCCTTAACTACACTCAGATCCTCCAAGAGGGTCTGACTGAAATAAAATCATGGTATCAGAATCACTTCCTGAAACTAAACATCAAAAATGCCATATCATGCAGTTTAGGAAACAAGGCCCCTTCCACACACACTGTATTAGTGACGCCTCCCCTTAAAATAGACATTGTTATTAGAGACCAAGGCACCTTCATGGATAATGGACTCTTGTTTGCCACCACTTATCCTTTGCCATTATGAAAGCCTTCCACCTCATTCAGCTGATTATCGAGGCAACCTTTCTCTTGGCCAAAAGTAGTTTATCTTTCCCTTCTACCTGCTTCTTATTAGGCTCATACTAGAATACAATGCACCTTTCATTGTGTACCTTTCCTAACAGCTAACCAAACCTGATAAACTCCAGCAGTTCTTCACTAAGAAAATCTCAGGTATGACCTCCTTTAGTTACCCAGTGCATTCAAAAGCCCTGTCTGTCTTCTCTGTCTCTGAAAGACTCTTATGGAGTGATCTATGCATGACCTACAAAGCTGTAAATGACCCAATCCATGCTTGACCCACTACATATCTGTAAAAGTGGTAATAGGATCATAGGATCATAGGAAGTTACTAAGCTATTGCACCTGAGGCCCTTACAAGCCTAACCAAGAATTTAGCCCATGTTCCAACAAGTCAGCATCTGATGCCACTGTACAGCAGGGACACAGGTGGAATCCCAAGGGGTGTATTTTCTGTTCTCCATCCAGTTATCCAGGTTGTGCTTAAAAAGGGTACTCTACTTGATGTGGAGTGGGAGTCTGTTCCATAGAAGTGGGAGTCTCTGGGACACAAATCTGTCCCGCCAACAAGTCCTATTGATGTCACAGACCAGGTTGAGTTCATGTGTGCAGGTAACTCGAGTGGAGCTTGACTTGTGGATATGCAGTAGTCCCATCAAGGTGGGGTCTGAGATTGCTTTCTATGCCAGACAGATGTTTGTAGGAGACTGAGTAGAGGGACAGAGTCTTTAGTCTATCTGTGTAGGGTAGATGTTTGAGAACCTGGATTCTCCTGGTGAGAAACCTCTGTGGTCTCTCCAGCTACTGCATGTGCTTTGCGAGGTACATGTCGAAGGGGGCATTGTACTCAATAATGGGTCTTATAAGGCAAGAATACAGGAATGTTATGACTACCTTGTCCCTGTATGAGATAGTCTTACTAATGAAGTGGGCCATGTAGAAAGCTTTCCATATAACGGAGGCAATATGGTGGTCAAAAGTCAGTTTGCTATCTAACTGGATGCCCAAGTCCCTCACAACTGATTGCATGTTTAGGACCTTGTTATTAATGTGATAATTTGTGGGGACATTACTCTCCCCAAAGGGGATGATGATGCATTTTTTGGCATTCAGTTTGAGGCCATGTTTCTGGCGTCAGTCATATGTTTGGGTGAGACCCTCTTGGAGGATGTCCTCATCACTAGGGGAACTGATGACAGTGCCCAGCTTGCAGTCATCTGCAAACATGGTCAGCCATAGCACACTGGTTTTGGCCTGAACCTCAGAAAAGTATATCCCAAAAAACAAAGGCCCCAAGACCAATCCCTGGGGTACACCACTCATTATGGGTCGACTGTTTGAGAAGGCTTCCCCTATTTTGACTAGATGGGTTCTATCAGTGAGCCAGTTTGCTACCCATCTGGTAACATATGGATTTATGCCTAGCTGAGAGAGTTTATCTATTATACCCGAGTGGGGAATAGTATCAAAGGCTTTAGCCAGGTCAAGGTAGGCAGTGTGCACCGTCTTCCCCTCATCCACGGCTTTGATGACTGTCTCAAAGAAGTCAACCACATTTAACAGGCATGACCTCCCTTTGATGAAACCAAACTGTGTGGGATCAAGTGTTTGGAGGTTGCCAATGTCCTTGTTAATGAGGTCCATGATAATCCACTCCATGGCCTTGCAGATCAAGCCAGTTAGGCTGATGAGTCTATAATTTCCTGGATCAGTAGACGCTCTACCTTTGTGCAAAGGGATGACAGTGGCTGTCCTCCACTCAGCTGGGATGAAGTCAGTACTTAGGCTTTGGTTGAATAGGGTGCCTAATGGTGCTGCAAGTTCCGGTCTGAGTTCATGTAGGATGCAGCCTGGGATGTTATCTGGTCCCATGGAGGCTGTATTTTTTGCCTTTGAGAGGGCAGTGATGACAAGCTCCCTAGAGATAAGGGTGGGGGGCAGGTGCTGGAACTGTCCTGATTTACTGATGGGGGGGAAGAGAGTGGTGAAGTTTTCACTGAACCTGTCTGCCAGCAGGTTGGCTGTATGTACAACGTTTGTGTATGTGGTGTCCTTGATCACCAGTTATGAGCAGATCTGGGTGATTCCTTTGAGATTGCAGACATTGCGAAGAAAGTCTTGTGATTATCTTTAGTAGATGTGGCCAGTTTGAACTCAAAGTTTGCTTTGGAGGATTTCACTACTGCTCTTATTTGCTTGTTCAGACTAAGGAGAGATTGCTTCCAATTAGGCACTTGCTCCTTCTTGGTGCTGGGCAGCAGTTTTTTCCTTTTATTATAGAGTTTATTTATTGCACATGTCCACCAGGCAGGTTTACTCTTCCTTGAGGTGGAGGATTTTGTCCTGTGGGGTATTCCTGATTCCATGCAACTATATAAGTGCTCGTATAGTACTTTGGTGTAGGTTTGGACATATGTGCCAGTTCCTATGGAGGGGGTGGGAGCTGTGAAGCTGTTTGTACCTTCCCTCAGGAGGTTGTAATCAGCTTTCAAGAAGTTTTTTTTGTTTGTCCATATTTAGGGTGTGGTTGGGGGAAATGGTGACTTTAAAAGTGACCTCTTTGTGGTTGGATCTTACCAGGGAGGATGACAATGTAGGGATGCTGCAGTGGTTACTCATGCTGGTTAATACCAAGTCCGAGATATTTTCACCTCTTTTGGGGGTATCAACCAGCTGGTCCAAGGCATTTGCACTGACAAAATCAAGGAATCTCTGGGCATTTGTGTTTTGGCATGAGTAGTTCTTCCAGTCTATGGTTGGATAGTTAAAGTAACCCAGGGTCAAGGAAAAAGGTTAATCTTGATAATACAAATATCAGTTGAAGAGACTCAAACATACCTCTCAACGTCTAAGACTGAGAAATCTGGACAAAGCCATATATAATGGAAATACAAAGTCCCAAAAATAGGGGCAATTTTTAAATATTGCTCTTACAAACACGGAAAGTTGATAGAATAACAGATTTAGCATTAGCATGAACTTTCTGAGGAGTATGATGTCTGTAACTCAAACGTCTGTCATTATTTTCTGACTTCAATTCTCAATGATTTGCTAGTGATTTGCCAGAAAACCAAAATTTTATGAGGAGCAGACCAAAAATATGAGACAAAAATCTGGACATTCTGTGAAAATCGGTACAGTTGAGAATTATGGACTCAAATCATTATTGTAACATAAGTACGACTTATTTGCATGGCAGACATCTGTCCCAAAGAATTTGCTGCCTCTGAAACAAATTCCTACTTTCTGTAAACAAAGCATATCAGTTACTGTCTTCATATCTGACTTAAACAAATTTGAAACCACACATTTACCTCAATGCTAACCCCCATTATGAAAGGGGGAGTAAGTAGATGGGGTGTACCCATGGGATTGTAGTGGCTAAGCAAACAAAACAAAAAAAAAAACTTAACTGACTTTAAAAGAATTCTCCACCTCTAGAACAAACTCCCATCTTCTGTAAAGCAAAGCATGTCACTCAGTGTCTTCAAATCTAACTTTGATGAATGCGTGAGAAGCAAAAACTTTACTCCAGGCCTAACTCCCCCATCCCTCATGAACAAGAGGAGTAAACTATCTGGATGTATCAGTGGGATTGCATTGGCTAAGCTTTAAAAAATGCTTAACTGCTCATATCTCTCACCTTCCAAGATTTTCACAGAATGCACAGATTCTTGTCTCATATTTTCAGTCTGTTCTTAACAAAATATGTAGTTTTCTACCACATGATTGAGGATTAATGTCAATAAATAATGACAGACATATGGGTTTCAGACTTAATATCCTTCAGAAAATGCATGCTAATACAAAATGTATTACTACAGCAATATTTAAAAATTGTCTTTATTTTTAGGCCTTTGGCCCCACATTCTTTTTGGCTTTGTCCAGATTTCTTGTGCTAACAGGTTGACAGGTATAGTGGATATAAAAAGTTTACACACCCCTGTTAAAATGCCAGGTTTTTGTGATATAAAAAATGAGACCACAATAAATCATTTCAAAACTTTTCCCACCTTTAATGTGACCTATAACCTGTGCAATTCAATTGAAAAACAAACAAATCTGTTAGGAGAATAAATATAAAAAAAATAAAAAACTTACAATAAGGTGGTTGCATAAGTGTGCACACCCTTAAACTAATACTTTGTTGAAGCATCTTTTGATTTAATTACAACATTTAGTCTTCTTGGATACACACCTGCCATCAATTAAAGATACTCTGATTAACCCCAAATAAGGTTCAGCTGTCTTAGTAGGATTTCCTGACATTTACTCAGTTGCCTGCTACAGTAAAAGCCATGGTTTGCAGCTTACAAAGCATCAAAGGGATCTCATTGCTGAAAGGTAACAGTCAGGAGAAGGGTACAAAAAATTTTCCACAGCATTGGCTATACCATGGAACTCAGTGAAGACAGTCATCAAAAAGTGGAGAAAATATGGGACAACAGTGACATTGCAAAGAACTGAACGTCCCTCCAAAATTGATGAAAAGACAAGATGAAAACTGGTCAGGGAGGCTACCAAGAGACCTACAGTAACACTACTAAAGGAGCTGCAGGAATTTCTGGCAAGTACTGGTTGTGCTACATGTGACAACAATCTCCTGTATTCTTCATATGTCTGGGCTATGGAGTAGAGTTGCAAGACAGAAGCCTTTTCTTACACAGAAAAACATCCAGGCCCAGCTAAAATTTGCAAAACAATACATCAAGTCTCCCAAAAGCATGTGGGAAAATGTGTTATGGTCTGATGAGACCAAGGTTGAACTTTTTTGCCACAATTCCAAAAGGTACGTTTAGCGCAAAAACAACACTTCACATCACCAAAAGAACACCATCCCCGCAGTATCATGCTTTGGAGTTGCTTTTCTTCGGCTGGAACTGGGGCTTTAGTCAAGGTGGAGGGAATTATGAACAGTTCCAAATACCAGTCACTTTTGGCCCAAAACCTTCAGGCATTTGCTAGAAAGCTGAAAATGAAGAGGAATTTCACCTTTCAACATGACAATGACCCCAAGCATACATACAAAATCAATGAAAGAATGGCTTCACCAGAAGAAAATTAAAGTTTTGTAATGGCCCAGCTAGAGCCCAGACCTAAGTCCAATAGAAAATCTGTGGGGTGACCTGAAGAGAGCTGTGCACAAGAGATGCTCTCGCAATCTACAAGGAAGAGTGGGCAAATATTGCCAAGTCAAGATGTGCCATTCTGATAGACTCCTATCCAAGACTGAATGCTGTAATTAAATCAAAAGGTGCTTCAACAAAGTATTAGTTTAAGGGTGTGCACACTTATGCAACCCGTGTAGTGTACATTTTTTATTTTTTATATTTTTTCCCCCAGCAGAGTTCTTTGTTTTTCAATTGAATTGTATAGGTTGTAAGTCACATTAAAGGTGGGAAAAGTTTTGAAATGATTTATTGTGGTCTCATTTTTTTATATCACAAAACCTGGCATTTTAACAGGGGTGTGTACACTTTTTATACTATGTATGTGACTGCTCTTTCGTTTAGCAGCAACCTATGATCCTATAATCTGAATTTCATTAGTATTGTGTTATACCTTTCTTGACTGGCTTGCTCAGAAAGCTTGATCATCAAAATAACTAGGTGATGTAGGGTATATCTGGCAAAGCCATGTGACTAGATGAGAAGATCCTGTTCTGAAAAGGAAAATGAGTACAATGATTAGCTGTGATTTTTTTTTAACTGTGGTGTGTAATTTGGGAATTAGGGTAGTATTTTACGCATGTTTGCATGCAGGATATTGTGGGTTGGGCATCAGGACTGAAAGTCAATACATTTATGATCCACACATACAATCACTAAACAGCAAGGTGAAATTCACACATCATATTTCAAAACTCACTGTAACACTAACCATTTTTGTACGGTAGCTTCCTAATCTGGACCTCTCAGTACTGGGGGCTAGACTACCTACATCGCTGTTACTTAAACTTACTAACTCTGACATCGCTATACTTCAAAATAAAGGGAATTCTCTGAGATCCAGCAGTCTCAGTACTTTTATAGTACCGACATTTTTCAAGCATTAATGACTGTAGCTGTGAGTGTCATGCATAAAGGTACTGTATTTCTGCCTGGTAGTTAGTGTGATACTGTTGTAGGAAACTAAAAAGAAGGATAGAAAATAAGAAAAAAGTTGTTAGAAGACAAGAAAAGATCAATAGGTGTACCTGCCAGCATGAGTGGGAAACGCTGGTAACAAACTAGAAAGCTGCAAAAATAAATAAACAAAATAAAAAATAAATCAGATAGATTGAAGCCAGTGCCCCAACCTCCCCAACCCGAATGCAATGAATTGACAGCGATGTGGTACGAACAGAATACTCAGGTATGCCTTATGTTGTAAAGTATTCCTCTGTAGGGACTGTACAAAGAAACAGAAAAACAAATGAAAAAAATGTATTTGCATGCCAGTGCAGAACTGTTTCAGAGAGTATTATAATTGCATTAGTTACCTCTTCCATTTCTCCCTTTTTTTGTAGCATAGCATAGTCTTGATTTGGGTAGTAGTGTCCTGAAGGAAAAATGAATAATGGCAACAGGAAACCTGTTTTTTTAATATTATCACATGATTATATGATACTACTTCAGAAATGCGTTACTTAAGCAATAACCCATGCCTGGGTGTGGGTAATGCTGGATTTACCCACGGTTGGTGTGGTTTGGTTACGAGGGCGAAGACCGAGTGGCCAAACAAAGACAACCGTGGGTAGGCCAGCATTACCCACACCCAGAAGTGGGTTATTGCTATTATACAATGACATTATTTAAGAAAAAAAATACTTACTTTTCTTAAATAATGGCATTGTATAATGCCTCCGTGCTGCCCTTCCGCAGCTGTCTGGTATTCTGCGGCAGTTCTGATGTACTGTGCATGCGTATGCTTACGCAGTACATCAGAACTGTGGATGGAAGCAACGGAGAAAACAAGATCTCCGTTGCTTTTTACAAACTGTCTCGCTATGTTAAACCCATTTAACATAGCGAGACAGCTTTAAAAAAAGCAACGTTGAAGGGAAGATCTCCGTTGCTTTTTTTAAAGCTATCTCGCTATGTTAAACTCCATTAACATAGCGAGACACTTTCTAAAAAGCAACGGAGATCTTGCATTTTCCGTTGCTGTAACAAAAAAAAAAAAAAAAGACTTATACTAATGGAAAAAGTCCGGGCGACCGGACCTTTTTCCATTAGTATAAGTCTGATTTACAACGGGCACGCTGACCAATCAGCATGCACGTTTTGGAATATTAATGGGGAGTCATTGTATAATGTAGCATAAACAACATAAAGAGCTAAATTCTACAACTGTGCTTTTTGGTGATAAACTGACAGTAAAATGGACTGCTTGAAATACATCCAGTCACACAAAATCAGTTACTCCATTGACAAAGCTCAATTTCTGCCTACATACTTTGCATTATAGGGAATTAAAGCCACTTAAAAGGTCCACACTTAGTGCATGAACTTCCAACAATCTACTACATCACAACACTTAGCAGTTGCATCCTGTTTGTCAGAGGATTATTTGTTTTGAAAGGAATACAAAATGCAGGTTACAGAGTGCTTTTTTTTCTACTGCTTTATGTTATGATTTGTCTCCATCTAGTGGTTTGCATTTGATTTGCAGGTTTGCAGATCTAAACTACTGAGTCTTTTGTTTTTCCAAGGTCACTGAATATTCAGTTCTGATACTGTATTTATACTGGTTTGAAAGGAGTATTATCATTGTTTAATTTTTATTTCACTATTTTTGTCACATATTGATATTGTAAATATGTTTACTATTTGTGGCTACTTCTACATTATTTAGTTTCAGCAGAAAAATGAAAAGTAAAGTGCCGATTAATTACCAAAAACCAGTAGAACAAATAGATGAGGTGGTGTTTTATTGGACCATCACAGAACATGGTTACTACAAAAATAATATATAGAGGATTCTAATTATCCAAAATATGACAATACTTCTTTAAGGTTAAATATCCACCAAATACAATATTCATTAACACTTAAACATCTACTGCAGTCAAGTCCGTAAATCTCTTAATCACAAAACTAGTTCCTTTCTACTTCAAGACCATCAATAAAAACATGTGGATGATTGTTTGGCAATATCAAAACTAAACACAAACCTAGACTGCACAAAGTCTACCCAAAACTTCTTAAATTAGTCAGAGAGAGCTACTTCACAAACTCAGTAATACATTTTCAACTTTTAACTGTCAATGCAAACCTTGCCACAGCCTTTTAAGCAGGTAGCGATCCAACCACTTCCACAAATACAGTGCTCCGTACCACAGGACTACAGATAAATTAGATCCTCTTTAAAAAAAAAAAAAAATCGAAAAACTAATATATGATCAAATTCTGGAATATATACAAAAATAGGATACATTGTCTGACAAGCAACATGACTTTCGGATGAACAATAAACCATGACTGCCCTTTATTGCCTAAACAATGATCTTTACGACAATACAGAGCATGGCTTATTATTCATCGAAGCAATAAAGGTCTTTGTATCAAAACTGCACTGGTATTAAAGTTAAAACACCTTCACCACTGATGATGCCAAAATGTGAACAGAAGATGATTGACTTTAATAACTGGCTTAGGTTTTGGTGTCATTCTAGGGATATACAATATTTGTCAGTGTGGAAAGACATGGTAAACAAACCACATTGCTCTGCCAGGGATGGCCTGTACCTTTCCCCGCTAGACTTTTGAATATTGGCTAAAACATTGTTCTCCCCAACAGACCCTTTTTTAGGCAATGCTACCCTGACAAACCTTCCAACTTAGCAAAATCAACCCAAGGAAATCTAAAGGTGTTACTGCTCAATGCCAGGAGTCTAAGCGAGAAGCTCTACTACCACGAAGTTCTCAACCTGGAGAATGTGGACATGTGTGCTATTACTGAGACATGGTTTAAAGCCTCAGAGAGTATCTCAGCAGTGCAAGGCCCAGTACCTTCCACACATTTAGACCATCAAGTGCTCAGAAAGGGACTAAAGGTGGGGGAGTCTTGCTCTGCAGCAACAACGAACATACCTCTAGGTTGTTTAAACAAGATGGTACACAAGACTTCCTTCATGCCCAGATTACCATAGACAAAGTCCCATACCATATCCTAGCAAGCTATAGGTCAGCCTCAATGTCCCATGAAATGCATAGCTCATATTTAGACTTATTGAAGACATTCAGCATTCAACCAAATATCATACTCATAGAGGACTTTAATTATCCCTTTATAAACTGGGAATCCTACATAACTCCAAATTTACAGGTGCAGAGATTCCTAGACTTTGTAAATACATGCACCTTTGAGTAGTTAGTGCATATGGCTACTAGAGGTAAAACATACTGGACTTGGCACTCGCAAATATGGGAGAATGCTGCACCCAACTCCCCTTCCCCCATGTCGTGTCCTCTCTGGTAAGGTCAGATCACAAAGCAGTCTCATTCGAAATAAGAATAATTTCTGTAACCCCAACAAACCCTGTAATTATCAGAAACTATACTAAGGCAAACTATCTTTCATTAAACGATAACCTGTAAAAATTCCAAATCCCTACAAACCCATATAATACAGTAGCATTTGCAGAAGTATTCACTGAAGCTCTGTACAACTATATCAGTGATTGCAATACAGGCTGCTGTGCCTACCAGAAGTACGACCAAAACCAACTTATAAAACAAACCACCCTAGTGGAATCCAAAATTAAACAGGATGTACAACATAAGAAAAAAAGTCATAGGTTCATAGGTTCATAGGTTCATACTAGGCTATCTGCCCTAGGGCATTTATAAGCCTAGCCAGAATGTGTTTGGCTTTCGCCACCCATTTTAAATTTATTTTGCTATGCCCTTTTTTGAGGTTAGTATACTGTGCCTCTATCTAACAGTGACACAGAAGTGATACCCGGGTAAACCTACGATCTCCCATCCACTCATCAAGATTCCTCTTGAAGAGAGTCAATGAGGGACTCTGCCTAACCTGGACTGGGATTTTATTCCAGAGTGAAGGGAGCCTCTGGGTTATGAATCTGTCCCTCCAGCATGTCCTATTTATTTCAGTGCTGAGGTTCAAGTCTCGCGATGGGATTTGGATTTTCTGAGGTGCAGCATGTCCATTAATTCCGGGTTGGACATGGCTTTATACGTCGGGCACAGATCTCCTCTGAACAGGCGGTATGCCACTGAGTAGAGCTGGAGTTTCTTTAACCGGGCAGCATATGGCATCTGTTTGAGCCCTTTGATCCTCTTGGTGAGGTACTTTTGGGGTCTTTCCAGTTGCTGCAGGTGTCTGGTAAGGTACATCCCAAAAGGGGCATTGTACTCAATTATGGGCCTGATGAGGGATGAGTAAAGAGGCACGATGACCTCCCTGATCTAGATGTGAATCCTTCATGATTAGGTGGGCTATATAAAATGTTTTTCTAACCACTTTGGCCACGTGGTTGTCAAATGAGAGATTGCTATCAACTTGGGTCCCCAGGTCCCTAATTACTTCTTCTGTACTTAATGGATTTCCACCTATGTGGTAATTTGTGGGCACTTTGTTTTTGCCAAAGGGATGACTATACACTTTTTGGCATTTAGCTTGAGGCCATGGCTCTGGCACCAGTTGTCTGTTTCTATGAGGCCCTTTTGGAGGATGCTTGTGTCGGCTGGAGAGTCGATTATGGCACCCAGTTTGCAGTCATCTGCAAACTTGGTCAGCCACAGTCCTTCCGTGTTGGCCTGTACCTCCGAGAAATATATACCGAACAAGAGAGGTCCCAGGATTGAGCCTTGTGGGACACCACTTGTAACTGGTTTGGAGTCTGACATGGCTCCAGCAATTCTAACCATGTGGGTTCTGTCCTTGAGCCAGTTTGCAATCCATCTAGTGACATAGGGGTTTATATTTAAGCTGGTGAGCTTATCTATAATGCCCAAGTGGGGTATTGTATCGAAGGCTTTTGAGGTCCAGGTAGGCTGTGTGGACCACCTTCCCTCGTCAATGGCCTTGGTGACTGTTTCAAAGAAATCAACCAGGTTTAAGAGGCAGGATCTGCCCTTAACAAAGCCGAACTGGGTAGGATCCAGTGTTTGTAGGTCCCCAATATCTTTATTTATGAGGTCCATGATGATCCTTTCCATAGCTTTGCAGACCAAGCTAGTCAGGCTTATGGGGCGATAGTTTCCAGGATCCGTTGAGGCACCACCTTTATGGAGAGGGACCACTGTTGCTGTGCGCCACTCTTTGGGCACATATCCTGTAGTAAGGCTGAGATTGAACAGTAGTTTTATGTTTGGGTTTAGCTCTTCTTTGAGTTCATGTAGGGCAGCCCGGGACACCATCTGGTCCCATTGATGCTGTGTTTTTGCTTTGGAGAGGCGGCTCTTACCTGAGCATCTGAGATGTCAGGGGCAGCACTCTGCTGGGATAGATATTTGCCCTTTGGTGGGGAGGGAGAAGTTTGCGCTGAACCTGTCAGCTAGGATGTTGGCAATGTCTGTGGGTTCGTGTATTTTTGTCATTCTGGACTAATTCTGAGCATATCTGGGAATTACCACCCAGGTTCCTAACATAACTAAAGAAAGCCTTGTGATTATCCTTCGTGTCCTGTGCAATTTTTCTCTCAAAGCTGGCCTTAGACAATTTTATGTGTGCCCGTAGTTTTTGCTAATACTGATCAGTGATGCCTTCCCTTTTGGGATTTTGCTTTATCATTTAGTAGCTTCCTCCTTCTATTGTATAGTTTGTTTATGGCTGGGGTCCACCAGACAGGACGTCTGCCTTTGGAGGATTGAGTCTTGGTTTTATTTGGGATCGCATGATCCATGCATTCCTGAAGGTGTTCATAGAATGCGTTTATAAAGGATTCTGCGGTCTGGGCTGTATTTTCCACAGGCTCGGGGGCTTTGAAGGATTCCACCTCAGTTTTGAGGAGTGCAAAATTTGCTTTAGAGAAGTTTTTCACTGTGGTTTTCTGGGCAGGGGGTGGGGTCGGGATGTGAATATCCAGTGAGATTAGTTTATGGTCTGATCTTACCAGTGAGGGATACACTTCTGGTCTGGAGCATAGAGTCCCCATGTTGGTGATGATCAGGTCCAGTATGTTTTCCCTCTTGTGGGAGTGGTAACAAGTTGTTCCATAGCATTTGAGTTTATAAATTCTAGGAACCTTTGGGCTAGGTGTTGGAGCTAGAGTAATGCTCCCAGTCTATGTTTGGGTAGTTGAAGTCGCCCAATATAATGGTGTTTGGTGAGACCTTCATATTTTCCAGTGTTCTCAGGAAGGCCGAGTGGGGTTCCTGGGTTTGGGAGGGTGGTCTGTAGCAGGCTATAAACTGGAAGGCAGTTTTACCCACTGTTAGTTGCACATGGATAGTCTCTGATGCTTCGTGCTTTGCCACCAACCTGGAGGTGTGGGTATCTTTGATGAATATCGATACTCCCCTCCTTTTGTGGTTTGGTCCAAGTTTTGGGGCCGAAAAGCATGGTATGAGGTATAACCTGGTAGTGCTGGGATGCTCAGCCCTGAACCAGGTTTCTGTTACTGCACAGATATCGATGTTCTCCATGCTAAGGAGAGTTTGCATCTTGAGGTTTAGACTTCTGGCGTTGAGTAGCATTACTCTTAGTTTCTTATCCCTTGTGATACCTATGGAGGTGGGTTTGTCTTTTGAGCCTTGCCTAAAAAAGGCACTATGGGGGTAGCAAGAGCCTTTGCCAATATCAGAAAGCCCAGGGGTGACAGGTGCAAGCCGTCCCTACCGAAGCATCATGGTATATCATCCCAAGCTGACAGGCATTGGATCCCCTTTGAATGACACCAGTACTTAAGCCAATTGTTGAAATTGATCATCTTGTCTTCATATTGTGGCATCATTTTTGGTGAGGGTAAAATGCTACTCAAGGTCAGGGTCATACCGGCCTGGGCTACATGCTCAGAGAGCTCCTTTATGTCTCTTTTCATGTAGTCCAGGGAGGTACGTCTCAGGTCATTCACACCAGCATGGACAATGACTGAGTCATATTTGTACTTGCCTTGGAGTGACCTGAGTGCTTGTGTTATGTGGCGGATCCTAGCACCCGACAGGCTGCTCACCGTGACCCTCTCCTTGTTCAGCCTGGTGAGCGGGACGCCAGTGTGCCTGACGATAGAGTCACCTATTACAAGTGTATCAGGTGTGTTGTTTAGTCTTAAGGGCTGTGACTGTTTGGCACACTGGCTTTGTGAGATATGTGTTGCACGTGTTTTGTTTTGGGGTAGCGGCTGCTTGGGTGTCTGCTTTGGAGGTCTCTGCTGCTTCGGCAGATCTTTATTTAGAGCCTCCGAGTATGTTTTTGTGTGATTATGTGTTTGGTTTGCTGTCGTGGTAGGTCTATGTGAGACTGGAATTAACAAGTGTATCACCAAAAAAAGAAAAAAAAAACTCTTTCATCAAGCCGAAAGACAACAAAGAGGAATAATTAATTCCAACAAAGAAAATTTTGAGGTAAAAATAGAATCTCAGGCCAAGGACAGCCATAGGGTCTTCTTTAGCTATGTCATAAACCTCTAAGGCAGCACACAGCACTGTGTTGAACTGCTTGTTAATGGAGCCACATTAATGGAACCAGGAGATATAACAAATCATCTAGCTGACAATTTCAGCTCCAACTCCCTTCCTCACCCCCAGCCACCCCCAGGAAATACCATGTGACATAACCCCTCCAACTATCAGTAGGGAGCAGGTCTAAGATATGCTTTCTAAGGACAAGAATTCAGCTTTGATGGGCCCAGATAATATCCCAGGATGCATCATAAATAGCCTGGAATAGGACCTGTCATGGCCACTGGTGTTACTATTCAACCATAGCCAATACACAGGCTTCGTGTCATGCAAGTGGAAGACTGACACAGTCATCCCTCTGCACATTGGTGGACCATCAAAGGACCTGGAAAGCTACAGGTCTATAAGTGTGAATAGTCTCATATGCAAAGCTATGGAAAAATTATCATGGAAATGATTAGCAATGACATAGGAAGCCTTCAGACACTGGGCACAACCCAGTTTGGTTTTGACAAAGGCAGTTAATTTCCACTGAACCTGATGGGCATCTTTGAAAAAGTCAACCAGGCGATGGATGAGGGCAAAATGGTGCATACTGCCTAACTTGACCTAGCTAAGGTATTTTTTAAACACCTTTGTTAAATTATCACCAAAGACAAAGGCAAACACAGATTAACAGAAAAGAAAACAAACCATTTTAACAATGCCATTTGCCAAACTGCTCTTACTGAAATCACTTACAGTAAGGATAGGGAAATTTGCCCTTTCCCCACTGTAGTGTGATCTCGCAGTTGATATATATAATTAGGGGAGAATGGGGTCACAGCTCCCCCCACAAGAGTAAGATTCGGCAAATGGCATTTTCAATGCAACACGCTGTTCGCTGATTTTACTTTTCATTAGCCGAACATAGACCCGAATATTCCACTCAGATACTGAATTTATATTGGATTGAAAGGCATATTATCACTGATTACTTTTGATTTCACTGTTTTTGTCACATATTGACGTTGTAAATATGTTTATTTGTGGTTATTCTAGATTATTTAGCTGCAGCAGAAAAATAAAAAGTAAAGTGCCGATTCATTGTCAAAAACACTAGAGCACGTAGATGAGGTGATATTTTATTGGGCCATCACAGAACATGGTTACTACTTATATAACATATAGAGGATCCTAATTATCCAAAATATGGCAATACTTCTGTAAGGTTCCAGATCCATCAAATATGATATTCAGTAATACTTAAATACTTACTACAGTCATGTCCTTAAATCACTTAATCACAAGCCTTTCCTTTCTTCTTCAAGACCATTACCAACAAAATGTGGAATCAAAACTAAATACAAACCTAACCTGGACACAGTCTACCAAAACTGCTGAAATTACACAGAGGGAGAGAGACTTTGCAAACTAAACACATTTTTAGCTTTTAACTGTCAATGCAAACCTTGCCACAGCCATTTAAGCAGGCAGTGATCAAACTAGTTTCCCAAATACACTGTCAAAAAAATGCTCCATACCACAGTTCTACAACTAAACTAGATACTAGGTCTTTATTTTTTATTTGTTTGACCTTTGGTTGCTTGGGAAGTCCAACTGGGTGAGAAACCTATTCTCAGCGGAGGCCCTTAATAGAAGCTCCATTACAGAGAAGAAACAGGAAGAATAAGTTTTTGCAATAAAAAACAATAATATACAAGTATAATACAAAAAAGTACATGATAATAGAATCCAGCATAGAAATGATAACAGCATACGAATGATAACAGGATTCACGAAACTGGGATACAGATGGAACTCAGATATTACATATACATACATTTGCAAGAGAGTTTGAAAAGTATGATTGACGTTATACTTTTATCTAGACAAATTATTTGTCATATTAACATATGTACATATATACATGGATGTAGGTGTTATAACAATAGAGAGAGTGTGAAGCTGATCTGAATGAAATGAGTATAATACAGAGATCTGCATTTGTGGGAAGTCGTAGTAAGGGGAGGCGAATGAGATACGGATTCAGTAGGAAGGTAGATCTGCGTTTGTGGGAAGTTGTAGTAAGGGGAGGCGAATGAGATACGGATTCAGTAGGAAGGTAGATGAAAAGTACACAATAGAGGAGCTCGAGGTTAGTTAGCATAAAATAGGTGTATGAAATGGAGAGGGGTCAGTGAGGGTTGGTGAAAGGGAAGATTGACATAGGGATAAAAATGAGCAAAAAGGAAGTTAGTGGAGGGAGTGGGAAAGGCCAAGGTTAAGTGAGTGAAGGTGGATGACAGGAGATAAGAAGAAAGGAGGAGAAAAGGTGAAATGTTAAAGTTATGATAAAGTGGTTGATATTCAACTTGGTTTTGAACAGGGACAGTTACTTGACTTGAGTAGTAATTGTTTTACTTTAAATTTTTTTTTCCAAAATCTCTTTATTTGAATTTTCAGATATTAACAGTGATATTTCTTGTGTTTTAGTTTAAATTTAAATTTCTTAAGCTTTAAGGTAGTTCTGATGTCTAAGGGTAGTGTATTCCATAGTTTGGTCATTGAATAAGAGTAAAGACATTGTGCAGCACTTTCGTTTGGTTTATATAAAGTTAAAATATGCTTGTCTTCAGAGAGGAGAGCTCGACTAGGTATATAGATTTGGAGTAAAGAATTTATGGAAGGACAGGTTTCAGAATTATAGATAATTTTAAGGGGCATTGTTAGTTGCTGGTAGTTTAAATGTTGAGGACGTTGGTGGCTGATGTGGATGCACTGTGTATGGGGAAATTTGTTAGTTTGGTTTGGTTAGGGGTTTTGCAGTATGCGTGTGTGTGTAAGTGTTGAGGGAGTAAGTTGAGTTTGTTTGTGTGTGGGTGAGTGTATGCGCAGCTACTGGTGAAGGCGTTTTTTTTGTTGGGTGGTGTGTTGTAGGTGGTGGTGGATGTAAGTGAGTGTAGGTGTGTGTGTTAGTGTATGTGTGGGTAGGTGTGTGTGTGTGGTGCATGAGTGTGGTGTGGGTGTGGGTGTATGGTGTGGGGGGGTTGCAAGGGTAGGGGGTTGCACCTGGAGTTTGTTTCGCTTATGTATTGGTTTTGTAGGTGTAGTTTTTGTTTAGGTGGGAAAAGGTATTTGTGTGTAGTGGTGTTGTGATGTTATGGAATAGGGGATAATATATTGGAACTGAATAGGTGTATGAAAATTTTGGTATTTGTGATTTTTTAGGAGGTGAAATATATTTTATAGTGGATGTCGCTATTATTTCCTTGATATTTTAAGTTCAAGACTTTACACATTTCAAGATTATATATTAAATATTATATATATATATATATATATATATATATATATATATATATATATATATATGTATATAATTATATCACATTATATATATATATATATATATATATATAAATATAAATAAACACATAAAACACATGTGTATGAAGCCAATACTAGATTACACGGTGTATGTGTGTGCCTACACAAACGTGCGACTTTAGGAATGGTAAGGGAAAATCCTTGTGTGCCTGTTTTGAGTGTGGAGAAGGGAGAAATTAAAATTGGGGGTGTGCAGAAAGAGTGATTTTTTTTTTTTTTGAACTACAATATGGGGGAAGCATTGATGTTGCCTTTTTTTTATGTGTGTGTGATGTTGGAAGCACTTTTTGATGTAGTTGAGCTTATGTCCTAGACTCGATATATATATATATATATATATATATATATATATATATATATATATATTATATATATATATATATATATATATATATATATATATAATATTATATATATATATATATATATATATATATATATGGATTACCAAATAGTACGTACCATAGCCTAAATAAGTTCGGTCAATAGTAAAAACAATTACAGAAACAAATAACATGGGTCGAGGTAGGGGAAGAGAACAGAACATATGCCCCACCTATGTAGAGACCATGAGGTTAAGTGTTTGTAAAAACTAGATTGTTTTTGATTTTGATGTCGACATTACTATTTTGTACTTTTTTTGTATTCCACATTAAATTTTATGACAGTCGATATCGATATTTATATATATATTATATATATATATATATATATATATATATATATATATATATATATATATATATATATATATATATATATACATATATATATATACATTCATCATATGATTCGTTTTACAAAATTATGACACTTTCATGAAAGTGCGCTTAAAGCAACTTTATAATTTTTTTGAACAGATTTAGTTGTACATCCACAGTGCATTGTTGTTAGTTATACAACTTTAAGCACTGTTTGTTAGATGTATTGTAACTGTTGCCAGATCGAATGTTGCTTTTTCCCACTTTTATTCCAATTGGGAATATTAATATTAAGTGGGGGGCTTTGCCATATTAAAAGTTGTAATTCTTTTTTTTTTTGTTTTTGGTGTTTTTTTTATTTTTTTTTTTTTTTTGAGTTTTGTTTTTTTTTTACAATTCAATTGAAATGATGGATTAACTATAGATTCATATATATATATATATATATATATATATATATATATATATATATATAACCGCTGTGGTGGTGTTGGCGTATATATATACACTTGTCACCTCACAGTAAGGCGGTTCGGCATTCTCAGCATGTCAGTATTACGCGTGAATGGTGTGATTCTGGGCTGAAGAGCTGCTTCTGAGGTTGGCGCGCGTGGGTTGGGGCCTGCAAAGCTGCTGGCAAATCAATCAGCTGTAATCAACTGCCACACTTCCACTACCCCTAACCAGGAAAAAAGGAAAAAAGACAATAACATATATATATATATATATATATATATATATATATATATATATATATATATATATAGGTCTATATATAACTTTCGATCAATTTGAAATTTTTCAGCGTAATAATTGAATTTGAACTTGTGTGAAGTTAAAACACTGAAGAAAAAAAAAAAAAAAAAAAAAAAAAAAAAATTTTTTTTTACATTTTTGTGGGTTCCCACACTCCCATCCCTGCTAATTTAATACCAACTCTGAGATCTCTAGACGTGTGAAAAAAAACAGCAAAATATCTTCCTAAGTTACACATCTTATGGTCTTGACCATAAAACATTCAAAACTTGTGAAAGTTCAAAATTTAGAAGTAGACCCATATATATATATATATATATATATATATATATATATATATATATAATAAAATTCTGGAATACATACAAAAATAGGATGTGTTGTTTGACAAGCAACATGAGTTTTGGATGAACTATAACACCATGACTGTTCTTTATTGTCTAACTTAACTGTAAACAAATAATACAATATAGCTTATTATTTTATTATTTGAAGCAATAAGGGCCTTTGAATCAACAGAACATGCTGAACTGGTATTTACATTAAAATAATATGGCTTTATATCAGAAGTATGTAACTAGTTAAAGATTACTTTTCTATGAGGTCATTCACAGTTACTTCAAACATTCATAAAACACTATCAAGTAGTCTAAGCGCTCAAGGCTCAGTGCTGGGACTGCTCAGACTCTTTCTTCATTAATGATCTTTCCTGAAAACTACCCACTTATGCTGGAGACATAGTAATCACAAATGTCAGTAGGTCCTTAAAAGGGATTAATATCCCTCTACAAAATGACAGTACACTGCTATGGAACTGATTACATGGTAGTAAACGCTGCCTAAATGCTTGTAAATCATCAGTTATATTTTCAGAAACCCATTAATCACTCTTGTTGACCCAATGAGTCAAGTACTTCCACAAATACAACAATAAAACTGCTTAGGCTTAACTCCAGGTCAAAAGCAATTCCTTCCTAATGTTTGCTGAACTACAAATGGAAAAATTACTCAGGCAATTAAAAATCGTACATAGGATTTCTCACTGGTTAACACTGGGGGCCAGACAAACACTAGCTGTAAATGTCATTCTAGCTAAGTTAGAATGTGCATGACTTCTTATGGCACTTTACTTTGGACAAAACACTATAGTACTCCTAAAAACAGAAAACAAAATTCTACAATTTATCCACCTTAATCCATATAGCAAATACCATTGTGCCATTCTGCATCACTGAACAAAAGGCTAAATGGCTGTTAATCAGAGCTAGGACCTTCTTCCTGTTAAACACAGAGCTAGAACCTTCTTCCTGTTAAACACAGAGCTAGAACCTTCTTCCTCTTAAACACTCTTATCTTTGTTTAAACATGATAACTACTGTCCACCATTCAGTAGCCCATTCTCCCTTAGAAACCTTGTAGGTACCACTCTACAAAGGCCCACATTTGCATTAATTCCTGCTGTGGTTTTAAAAGACTGTCTCTCTGGCTTCCACACCTTATGGTAATCTGACTTCAACCCCCCCCCCCCACACACACACACACTCTTTCATTGCTGTTAACTGTTGTATAAGCTATTTATTTACTCTTCCCACACACTGTTTTCCATAGATTCATGATCCTGAGTGTCCACGCAGCAAACCAGTATTGCTCTTGAGTAAATGTTCTTCACTACACACACACACACACACACACACACACACACACACACACACACACACACACACACACACACACACACACAGACACTTTCAGATTTGATTTATATACAAACACAGAGACACTCCTGGGAAAGGCTGGCACAGGTTTACTAGCTATGCCCCCTTCTGCCCAGATTATAAGATAGTAATCACTGCCACCAACCACCCTTATCAGCTACTATAAGGACCTTCCCATAGGGTGACCAATTCTACTATGTAATGTTATTGTTATTCAAATGGTAAGTGTGACCAACAGCAAGGCTATTAGAGTGGCCTATACAGTGTTACCAAATACATGCAAGTACTCTAAGAGCTTACATATCTCTTATCAAACCAGCCAGAATTAAAAGGTTTAAATATATTTAATAATAAATAAGAAAAGAACAAGACAATACTCGATAACCCAATACAGTGACAACAGAGTTCAGAATCACAGGAAATACTTTAAAACAACATTGCAGGACAGTTTCACATAAATACAGAAAACATCTAAACTAATCTTACTAAATTCCTATCTATCTCTAAGAGAGATACTATGATCTAAGTCTTACTTACAGAGCAAGGCAAATACAAGTGCTGAATGGATGTTTACAGGTCCATAGACAAATACAAAATGCACAGACTTTCTCTCTGAGATAGTTTTTAAATTACTATCAAACATTTCTGCTGGGTTATCTCAGATTACATCATTCTTGCCATCTCTGCCTTTAGTTTCCAGGCTAACAGGAACTTAAAATATAACACCTCTGTGTTAAAAAATGCTTATCTTTCTGAGGTTTTTCCTAGAACTGGAAATCTTAAAACCGTTAAACACTTTTACCTTGGAAACTTGTAATTATTTCTGTTTCGAGACAATAGAAAGAATTTCTAGCTGCAGACATTCTGTCTCCAAGCTGAGATAACCACCATCATAAACAATTCAACTTATTTTCTTAGAGTTTTTGAACTTTTCCAATAGGGTGCACTGTTATATTTTTGAAGCTCAGCACATAACATTCAGTTTTCTTACATTTCTAAGACAAGCCTATGGATAATATTAATATTTACAAATGACATAGGATTATTTACAAAATTTTAGCTAACCGGGCTGGCAGCCTTCACAGTAGCATTAAACTTTTAAGCAATCCTTTTAGTGTTTTTACATTAAAAGGAAAGTCCATCTAGTGGCAGAAGAGGTGGCTTGGTCTATCTGAGTTGGGAAATACATAAGAAAGCTGTAAGTATAGTGTAAGTATAGTCATTTTATTGGCCAAAGAGCCTACAAGACAGTTTCCAGTGTTTTTAGTGCCTGTATAAATGTGGCACATTTACACTCCTATGTCCGTTGTGTGGCCTTGTCACCCATGAAACTGTACCATTGACTTGGTGAGTGTAGAGCAGCGAGTCTGCATGTTAGGGAACACTGCTCCCTTGTATTTAGTATTATATAACCTAGTCTAGCCTATAATCCCAAAAGCACCCTTAATCACACCACCATTAACCCCTCGTGGTCTTCACCCTTGTAGCTCTCCCAATAAAGGACCTGACATCATGGATATGCACTTTCGCAATTTCTCCACAGCCAGTTTGGTGGATATGGGAATACTGCGACAATGTAACAATTATCTAATGTTCACTGACAACCATTTAATCCTCAAAGAAACAAATGCATTATATAAGAGATGTATATACTATGTCTCTGGAAGCAAAACTTTTGTGTACAAACATTCATAATAACAATCTAGTTGTCACAAACACACACTACAACCACCACACATAATACACACCCCACACAGAGACCTACTTATGCTGAGGCACTTAAATGCAATCTTCCTAAACCTCAAAGGCCTCTCAGACATTCCACCAGCAAAAATTATCTGAAGCAAACCAGAAAGCATTCAACAGAACACCATCTAACCCAGCACATACAGCCACACCCAGTGGAGCCTCAACTACCAAGCCCATAAGACAGCCAATACACTACTCAGGACTCTAGTCATAGGGGATTCCATTGTATGACATACTGATACCCCACTAACCAGGCTAAACAAGTAGGAAATAATGGTCATCTGTCTATCAGGGGCCAGGATCTGCCAAGTTACACATGTACTCAAGTCATTGCACCACAGGTACTAGTATGATCCAGTCATAAATCTAATCTACTTTTAGGATCTCAACTGTACACACTACTGCAAATCTACACATTCACTCCCCTTGCAGCTAGACTTTATGAAAAACACTCCTCATACAACCTGGGACAGTACTCAAAAGCCACATCAACTCTCATTACTCCTAGAACCAAACTCTACAGCACTGCACATGCTCTGTCACACCAACTCTCATTACCCCTAGAGCCAAATTCAACAGCACTGCACATGCTCTGTCACACCAACTCTCATTACCCTTAGGACCAAACTCTACCATACTGCACATACTCTGTCACACCAACTCTCATTACCCCTAGAACCAAACATCACAGCACTGCACATGCTCTGTCACACCAACTCTCATTACCCCTAGAACCAAACTCCACAGCACTGCACATGTTCTGTCATACCAACTCTCATTACCCCTAGAACCAAACTCTACAGCACTGCACATGCTCTGTCATACTAACTCTCATTACCCCTAGAACCAAACTCCACAGCACTGCACATGCTATGTCACACCAACTCTCATTACCCCTAGAACCAAACTCCACCGTACAGCACATTCTCTGTCACACCAACTCTCATTACCCCTAGAACCAAACTCCACAGTACCCTAGAACCAAACTGTACCGCACTGCCCATGCTCTGTCACACCAGCTCTCCTTATTCCTAGAATCAAACTCCACAGTACCCTAGAACCAAACTCTACCACACTGCACATGCTCTGTCACACCAACTCTCATTAGCCCTAGAACCAAACTCCACAGTAGTGCACATGCTCTGTCACACCTAACTCCACAGCACCGCACATGCTCTGTCACACCAACTCTCATTATCCCTAGAACCAAACTCCACAGCACTGCACATGCTCTGCCACACCAACTCTCATTATCCCTAGAACCAAACTCCACAGCACTGCACATGCTCTGCCACACCAACTCTCATTATCCCTAGAACCAAACTCCACAGCACTGCACATGCTCTGCCACACCAACTCTCATTACCCCTAGAAACTCTACAGCACTGCACATGCTTTCTCCTCTCAGGCACCTACAAGCCATCCCCATCGGCATTAAGGAATTCAACACTTATTCCAAATTAAGATTGCAACTCAAAATGCACTTCTTCATCCAAGCCAAATACATCTGCTACAACACAGAATAGATCATCTAACATATCTGCTTTCTGAAGTCTTATCTCCTGTCTCAAAATGCACTGAAGATTGGCCCATTTTAGAACTAATGCATAAATTGTACATTCCACTCTTCTTGATTAGATATTGTACTGTGCTTGTTCACTAGAAAGCACATACACATTTTTTCTATGTAATTAGCCAGAACTACTATGTTACTGGTTACATTTCTGTATTATTTCTTTGTAAAATGTTTTGTAGTTTACTCGGACTAAGCCTGAAACTGATCAATACTGATTAGTGCACTACCCTGGTAAACAAATATAACTAAATATATAAATAGTACATGTAGGTGTAAATGACCTGAAACATATCTATACAGACTATATGAAGAGAGACATTATGGACTCTATGTCATAAGCTGGTATGTGCCTAGCATTGAGTAGCATTCTTCCTTCACCACTGATGATACAACAATATGAACCGAAGATGATTGACTTTAATAACTGGCTTAGATTTTGGTGTCATTCTAGGGGGATACAATATTTCTCAGTGTAGGAAGACGAGATTAACAAACCACATTGCTTTGCCAGGGATGGTCTGTACCTGTCCCTTCTAGACGTTCAAATATTCGCTAAAACATTTCCTCTCCATAGATCCTTTTTCAGGCAATGCCAAATCGACAAACATTCCAACACAGCAAAATCTACCCAAGGAAATCTAAAGGTGGTGTTACTTCTCAATGCCAGGAGTCTAAACAAAAAAGCACCCTCTAAGTTCTCCTCAACCTGGAGAATGCAGACATTTGTAAAGTTACTGAGAGATGGTTTAAAGCTGCAGAGAGTACCTCAACAGTGCAAGGCTTCAATGCCTTCCACACATTTAGACCAGCAAAACCATAGATAAGGATTAAAGGTGGAGGAGTCTCGATCTACATCAACAACAAACATACCTTTAGGTTATTTAACAGGATGACAC